>NW_021319309.1:2467879-2558444 GCF_001605985.2 Dendrobium catenatum | reverse complement strand
CGGAATAAAAAATTCCTATGATAAACAGTCTAAAATTTGAACCGAGGCAAATTTAAGCGTATTTTTAATAATAGTGGATTATTTGGTAGTTTTAATACTTTAAGGTAACATAACGGCTCACTTGGTAGTTTACAATTAGAAATTATATATATATAATATATAATTATATATATATATATATTATATATATATATAATATATATATATATAATTCACTATGAATGTTGTTAGAAATATTTTATTTAAATTCTAATTAAGAAACATTTTAGAAATTCCTAAAAATAATAATACTTTTATTTTTATAAATAAAATGAGTAAGAAATTTATATTTTTAAAATGATTTTTTTTACCTACAAATTTAATTAGTTATGTTGCAGGCTCAAAGATTTCGTGACGGTAGAGTGAGTAAACTTTTCATCTTAGCGAATTGCACGGATATCCAACACGCAAACAGAAAAGAGAGAAGTAAAACCACCAAATCGATATTTTACGTGGTAAAGCCCGAAGGGAAAATCCTGAGCCTCGCCCAGGTGAAAATGATTCCAATGAACTTTGAGTGAATTACATGGGTTGACCCGTCCCGTCCAATTTAGAGGCGGTATCGAATTACAGTAAATTTGGAGAGTTAGTCTAAAGGTCTGGAAACGGTCGAGCGGATGTTCCGAACTGCGATTCGTTGCCAGGCAAAGGTCCGGGGCCGGGCGGCGTCTAAGCGATGGTCCGACGAAGGTTGGGCTGAAGTCCGGCTGCGAGTGATGCCGAGCGGAAGGTTCGCGACAGGCGTCGCCCGGGCGAAGGTGCGGAGGCGGCCAGTCCACCCGTGGAGTAAGGTCAGGCGGTAGGGGCGGCCGAGCAGTGGTTCCGAGCGAAGGTCGGCCTTAAATAGTCCCGCAGTGGGCGGCGGCCGGGCGAAGGTCCGGCTGCAGGAGGCGGCTGTGCGGTGGCCGGCGGCAAGGCGGCGGCCAGGCGATGTTCTGATGAGGTCGGGCTAAAGTCTGGCGTCGGGCGGCCGGACGGTGGTGCCGGTGGCAGCGACGACCGGGCGGTGGTCCGACGCAAGGTCGGGCTGAAGTCCGGCGTGGGCGCGCGGCCAGCGCGTGGTCCGGTTGCAGGAGACGGCTGAGGCATGGTCGACGTAGGTCGGGCTGAAGTCCGGCGGTCAGAGAGACTTCCAGCAGGCACCGCTAATGGCCGGGCGGATTGTTCCGACGGCAGGCGGCGGCCAGGCGGTGGTCGACAAGGTCGGGCTGAAGTCGCTGGGCGGGCGGAAGGTCCGGTGGTGGGCAACGGCCGAGCGGTTGTTCCGATGCAGGCGGCGGGGTGCGGGCGGTGGTCCGACAAGGTTTTCGGCGCTGAAAGTACCGGAGTGGGCGAGCGGACAGGCAACAGGTCCGGCTGCAGGCAGGCTGTCGGCGGTGTCCGGCGACAGGCGGCGGCCAAGCGTGGTCCGACCAGGGTCGGGTTTGAAGTCTGGCGACCAGGGGAAGGTCCGACGCAAGGCAGCGACCGGGCAGTGGTCCGGCGGCAGCGCGACCGGGCTATGGTGGGCTAGAGCTTCTTGAAAGCTTCATAGCTCTCTCAAATCTTCCAGCCAAAGGCTCCCCCTCATATAGAGAGTGAGGGTCTATTTATAGATTTTTCATGAGTGAGCACACCCCGTAAATCTTAGAGAAGATCCGGGGCAGTTTCGAGTGCTCCATCGGATGGCTCGTATTGATTCCCCCGATGTAGAGAGTTTTTAAATGTTTAAGTGTTCTTAACAGTGTCGGAATTCATGAGATCTTGGGTTGGTTGGATTCGTCTTCGCCGAACCTCGGTTGAATATAAGCACATGTCATTATTTGGATGATCATTTTCATTATCCAAATAATTCTTAAACCCTTCCCAATGTGGTCCGGGCCCCGATTCGGACTCATTTGGCTTGGGTTGGGACCAATTTTTGAGTGCTGATTGGTTCGTCCTGAGATATTTCAATTTGATTATAAGTATTGCTGAAATTGGAATCCATATATCCAAAAAAATTCCAATTTGAATATGCCTCGAGATTCGTGCTTGATCCAGAGCAATTTTTGGTATGACGTATCAAGGTTATAAAAAAGAATTTTAATAGAAATAGTTTTTGAAAATTAGGGAAAGACCTCCTCATGAATGAATTTGAATTTAGGAAAAAGTGTTTTCCTTAAACTTTAAAACAAAGAATGTTCAGTAAAAATAATTTTGTGACTATTTCCTATGAAATAAACAGTGGAAAGAAAAAAAAAAACTAAGGGTCTCAAAATAAGTCAACTGATTGATATCCTTCTCCGTTTCTGCGATAGGGGATAAAAGTAAGAACAGATTTGTGAAATTGGATGGAGTAGAAGTATAAATAAAAATGTGATGTCAGGAAACTATGGGTAATCAAAATAGTAAAATTTCTCCTATATGAGTCAAAAGCCCTCAAATTGGGTCCTTACTGTTCTGTTATTCATATATATTATCGAGAGTGATTAAAATGCACTAGAAAAAGCCATATACAAAGTAAATATTTACATGGAACGCATTCATCACAACACCTAACGCTACCCAAATGTTCCCTCCTTATTGGATGGAAGGAGAAAGGAATACATAGCCTTTTATGATTCGTTCTCCGAAGTGAGCACAATGATTGTCAAGTGTCGTAAGGGTGAGTTCAATTGAGTTGTGTACGAGTCAAAGTTTATGGGGCGAAGTACAAAATGAAAGATGACAGTGGCTAGCGTGCTGGTTGACTGCGGTAACTTGTATGAGGGATCTCAAGTCACTCGAGAGGAGGGCTGGCGAAATATCAGGAATGGAGAATTTGAATCTGATGGGCCACAATAAGGTAGGCAAGGTTCCCATGAATAAGCTTCCGTGGCCTGAGTATGGGGGAACATGGTTGCTCTGCGGAGAGAATCGACAGTCCAAGTTGGCTCGGAGGAAGAGTGAGTTGATTGAAGTGTTTATGTGATGTGCAAGTTGTAGCCTAATAAGGAAATTTTTTTTGCTCGCACTCCAAATAGGTGAGCCCCTTGGCAGGCTCAAGTGAGTTAGCACATTACTGATTAATTTTAGGGTGAGTCTGGTGTGAATTTTGGAGCGGTGTGCCTTCCTTTTGGACAAGTTTCGTATGTGGGTCCTCTTGAGGATGAGTTCTTCTCCATAACCTACTAGGATACCTGCAAGATACCCCATGAACGCACATGTGAGCATATACATTCCATCAAGTCAAATGTCAAAAGGTTTCTATGAACTCTCTTCTCCTTTACAAGCCCATAAGTTCAAAAAATGCCTTTCCTAGTGAATCTCTTTGTACATCGTTGATTCCTGGCTAACTCCTCTTCATCATCCGTTTTGACGTCAACCGGATTCATAACCCTAAAGTCCTGTGAACAAACAAACCAACAATCTTATCATGTTGTTGCATTTCTCCAAAGAGCTGAGCCCTAGGGTGTAAGTGAGTCGAGCCGACTCTGAGCTCGGACTCATTTATGGCTCAAAAATGCCTTTCCTAGTGAATTTTGGGCGGTGGTCCTGGCAGCCGATTCGCAGGAGGAGCTCTTCCTCTCTTCTCTTCTTCTCTCTCTTGCTCGGCCTCCCTCTTATGAGAAATGAGGGCTCTAGTTCTATATTTCTAGGAGTGCATGGCCGAGAATAGGCGTGAGATCAGGGGGCGGAATAGGGAGTGTTGAAATGGGACGGTCGATATGAATCCTACGATCGTGCTTTGCACCGTTCGTTAGGTCTATTTGAATGCCTTATTGATGTCGGAATTTCAGTGATCTTGGGCTCGTTGGATTCGTTTCGTCCGAGCCCTTCGATTTGAGTATAAAAACTCGTAAAATCGGAGACCGTTCTGTAACTCAAATTGCAGTTTGGAACCTTCCAACAAGCGCTTGAGCCTTTGATTTCAGACTCATAGGGCTCTGGATGGGTTGATCTTGGTGTCATTGGGTTCGTATTTTCGAGACCTCAGTTTCGACATATTAAGCTGCTGAAATCGGGAGTTCCGGGGTTGCTCTCTGAATTAATTTTGAGTTCAACTAGCTTTTGCCTCGGAGATTTCGTGTCCCGATCAAGCTAATTTTTGGAGGTACCGTATCAGTTGCCCTATTTTCGACGTCGAAGTTTTCAGGAGTCCAAAAATATATGCTTCGACAATTTTTCATTGGCCGAAACCGTTCAAAAATTGTGTTTTTGAAACTAAGCTCTTGCTCAAACTTGGATTGTAGGGCCCGTTGAGTTCCGAAAGTGTCAAAATTTGAGTCTAAAGAAACGTCGAAAAACTGACGAGGATCCCAAAATTTCGTGATTTGCGACTTTCCAGGCCCAAAATGGTAGCCAGCCGGACCGGCCTGGTCGGCCGCCGCCGCCGCAACCGGCGACCAAAAAATGCGTGCCAAGGCCAGCGCTCGCGGCCTGCCTCCGGAAGCTTGGCCGCATCGGCCGCCCTGCGGGCCCGCGCTGGGATCGCCTAGCCCGCCCCTTCGGCCCGCGTGGTGGCCCGTCATGGGGCCCGCCTAAGGCCGCGTGAATGGCCGTCTAGGCCCGTCTGGGCCCTCCTTCAGCCCGCCTTGCAGCAAGGCAACGCCTCTTTGGCCGCGCCTCTTGGCAGCCACCGCCATATGAGGCAGTTTAGGCTGCGGGGGCCCCGCCTCCTTGAAAAATTTAATCTGGGACCGTTTGATCTCCCAAAAAATATCAAAAAATTCTAAAAAAAATTCTGAAAAAAATTCAGAAAATTAAAAACCTCATCCTTTCCTTCAAGACTATAAATTAAGGCCTTGAGCCTTAACGAAAATTCACTCTCTCTTCTTTTCTTTCTTCTTTCTTCCTCTTCTTCTTCTTTCTTCTCCCTCTTCCTTGCTTATTGAGGCCTTTCCCTCGATTTTTCGAGTGGCAGGTCCCTCTTCTTGCGAGAAGTCCGGAGGTTTCCCCTTCTTCTCTTCTCCCTCTATCCTTGCTATTGTTTAGGGCCTCCCTTGATTTTTTCGAGGTCCCTCTCTTGGCGAGGAAGTCCGGGAGATTTCCCCTTTTCTCTCTCCCTTACAATGTTCCTTGCTATTGAGGTCCTTCCCCTCGAGTTGTTTCGATGGCCCTTCTGGCGAGGAAGTCCGGAGATTTCCCCTTCTTCTCTTCTCCCTTTGTCCCTTCACAATTTGATGGTGTCTTCCTTGGTCTTCCAAGCCCTTCTCTCTGCAAAGGAGAGTCCGGGAGACTTCCCCCCTTCTTCTTCGGAGAGATCCTACGGAGGTTCTCGATGTTGACAGTTGGTTGGAGATGGAGGTCGGAGAGCCGTTGTAAGGAGAGAGGTTGAAATGCACGGGCCATACGACTCAAGTCGAGTGAGAGGATATTGATGACAGTAGGAACTTCAACGTCGGCGTAGTCCATACAGCATCGCGGCAGAAGACCGGCACGACCAAGCTCTCAGCATCTCTAACCGTGGTAGCTAACGATCCGTAACACCTGAGAATGTACTGCTGACCTGGCGAGCAGCAAGTGGTACGACAACAGGGAGAAGGTCCGACGTCAGTGCGTTAGATAGTCGACCGGACTCTGGGGCTAGAACACCGATGAAATGTTCTGCGACGATGCAATGAAGTCCGACGACGAGTAGAAGTGCGCTGACGAGCAGAAGTTCGACCGACAGGAGCAGCTCTGACCGTCGTGTAGAATGTTCACGGGCCTCGGGTAGATCGATATGAAATGTTCTCGTCGATCGGGCAGAAGTTTTGATGACGGAGTAGAAGTCCCGCTATCACGAGCAGGAAGTCTGACTGGATTCGAGTGCTAGAAGTCCGTGTCCGGGTTAGGGCTGCGAGGCTCAAGTTAGAAACCAACGTTAAGGTACCGTTGCACGAGCAGTGCAAGTGAGCTGTCCCAGACGACGAGTAGAAGTTCTGTCTACACGAGCAGACAGTCCGACGCTCGAGTATAAGTCTGCTACACGAGCAGAAGGTCCGACTCGAGTAAGAAGTCTGCTGACGTAGTTAGAAGTCGACGTCGCGGCTAGAAGTCCGCCCTTAACGAGCGAATGTCCGACGTCGAGTGTAGAAGTCCTGCTGTATCGAGCAGAAGTCCGACGTCTGGGTAGAAGGTCTGCTAGTACGAAGCCAGAAGTCCGGATGTTGAGGTATCCCGTGAAGCTCCGCTGACGAGCAGAAGTGTCCCGACGTCGGAGTAATAATCCGCTGTACCGAGGCATCAAATACCCGGGACGTCGGGTAGACGTAGTAATGTGTCGCGGTCAGAAGTGCACCAACGACCAAGTTCCGTCGACGAATCCATGCAGGAAGCCTCGATTGACGGGTGTTAGCCGATGACGGAAGTATTTCCACAGCGGACCCTGTCGTTGGTATTATCCCGTCGAAAGTCCTGCAAGGCAAAAAGTCAGCGCCAGGCAGGAATTCAAAATCTTGGCTAGAATTGTTAACATTTATAGAGAAGTCAGGATGCAATTATACAGTCTAATACTTTGCACGACATTCTGCCTGGCAACGGTTAACCAAGGATGTGATGACTTTTCCGGTGTAAGCTGGAGTCCCTGGCCGTACGACGTTCAACCTTGATTGTGGATAGAGAGCGGGAGCAATCCATTCAAGGATTGAGACCTTCTTCCGAAGGTTGTATGCCGGAGCCCTTGCTCTGACAACGTTATCCTGGTGGAAGAGGTTCGCGGAAATCCACTAAGGATATGAGACCTTTCCGAGGTTCTATGTCGGAGCCTTCTTGCTCGACGACATTAACTGTGTGGAAGAGGCCGGAGAATTCCACAAGGCAGTAGGACCTTGTCCGAGGTTGTATGTCGGAAGTCTTTGCTCGACGACGTTACTGTTGGGAAGAGCTGGGAGAATCCACCAAGGATGTAGGACCTTTCCGAAGTTGTATGTCAGAGGCTTTGCTTCGACGCGTAAACCTGTGTGGAAGAGGCCGGGAGAATTCACCAAGGATGTGAGGACCTTTTCGAGGTTTGTACTGTCGGAGGCTTTGCTCGACGCGTTAACCTGTGTGGAAGAGGTCGGGAAAATCCACCAAGGATTGTAGACCTTTTCCGAGTTGTATGTCGGAGCCTTTGTTCAGACGACGTTACTTGATGTGGAAGAGGTCGGAGGAATCCCCCAAGGATGAGGACCCTTTCCGAGGTGGTATATCGGAGCCTCTTGCTCGACGACGTTAACCTATGTTGGAAGAGGTCAATCGGATCCCCCTGGGATCGATTTTGCGGATGGAGGGGGCGAATGCCGCGTGTACCGGATATCAAAGATAATGAAGGGTCTATTTTTGGGACCGTTTACTACCTTTTCTGAGGTTCGAGGTTAAGACCATGCCAAGGAGTTAGAAGTCCAACAAGGACTTGTTATGCGAATGATTTGGAAGTATCCTTGCATTCGCTGGAAATATTCCTGGATAATTATTCAACTTGATGTTGAAGGGTATTGGAGGTCATTTGAACCATTGGTTTGAGTTCAAAAGTTTGCCCACCCAATCCGCCATTATGCTTCTTATGATATTGATGCATGTGTGATCTTGAAAATTAGAAGCATATTGCCCCCTACGTCCGGGGAATCAGCTTTCCCACAGACGGACCAAACTGTGCGTCCTAGAGTATGCGCGACGGTAGAGATATTTATTTTAACGCTTAGCATTTGTTACGAAGATCCAGCACACAATACAGATAAGTGAGAGGTGTAGCGCATTTCTAAGAGACACAAGTTTTTACGTGGAAAACCCCAAAAACCACGGGGCCTGGCCCCAGTTGAATGAATCCATAGTATTTGCATGTCGATTACAAATGAGGCCCTTCCTTGGGAGAAGGGGCATTGGATTGATGTAGCAAATGTACATCGACTATAGATTGCCTTAACATTGGAGGGAGTACATATACATGTTTGTTTGGCCTGAAAGGACGTAGTGGGGCAGAGAGACCGTAATCGGCAGGAAACCGGGTGTCAGAAAACTGTTGTTTGTTGATGGAGGTCATAAAGGACCTATAGGCGACGAAGGCCTGAAGGACCGTAGTCGATAGAAAACTGGGGTTTCTGAAAGACGTTTTCTAGTTATGTTGGTTAGACGGACCGTAGTAGGCGACAGAAGTTGTCAGAAGGACCGTAGGCGGTAGGAGACAAGGAAGTCAGGTGTTAGACCCAGTTTCACTTTGAAGATCGGGTGTTTTATGTCTGGCCTTGGGTAGTGTCGTCGGGTCCCTGAAGTCGGCCTTAAGTAGGACGTCGGATTGAACATCGGGCCTTAAGCGGGACGTCGAGTCTCTCAGCAACGTCATAGGGAACTGAACGTCGGCCTTAAGGCAGGCACGTTCGAGTCTTCTAGCAGGACGTTTTAGGACTGAACGTCGGGCCTTAAGCGGACGTCGGCGTCTTCAACAGGATCGTTAGGATTTGAACGTCGGGCCTAAGCAGGGACGTCGGGTCTTCAACAGAACGTAGGGGATGGAACGGAACCTTAAGGCAAGGGTGCAATGAAATCCGGCGAGGGTTTTGGTTAAGTGGTCCGGCGAGGTTCCTGCGGTGGTCCGGCGAGGATTCCTGCGGTGTTCGGTGGGACTTTTGCGTGGTGCGCGCGGTGGTCGGTGTGTGGGGGGGGGGGGGGGGGGGGGGGGGGGGTTTTTAGATTTATTATCTGGGGCTTTTTGTTGGTTTTTTGTTGTTTTCCACGTTCATTTTTCTGTCCACTCTGATAATTCTCTGGCCCGTCGTTCTCCCAAGTATTGATTCTTTTGACCGGTCTAAGTCACTCTGGCTCGTGAGCGAGAGCATAGATCTACCTCTCTCCATCATCTCTTCTTCTCTGCTACTTAGCTTCGGCCTCCCTCTTATGAGAAATGACTTGGAGCCTATCTATGTATTATGGATCTTTTTATCGTGACCAAAGCTAGACAACATGCTCGTAAATAGGCGTGCATGAACTACCTATGGCTCTTAGAGGAGACGCAATAGATGAGTTTGTGTATTAAGTGTAAACGGATCGATATTGAATACCTTACAGTCGGTAATGACACGTGTCGTTGCTACGTTGTATGAAGGTGACCTATATATGATGTCGGAGTTCGCAGTGATCCTTGGGCTACCGTTGGATGATTCAGTGCATGGTCAGCAGATCCATTTTCGTGAGTATCGAGTATTACAGACCACCTTAGTACAAAATCGAATTGATGTGTACAGTTCAAGATTTTGGTCATAACCTCGTATTGTGACTTTAGTGTTGATCCCTTCTATCAGAGACAGTCTTTGAGCACCTAGATACGAGATATATGCTCACGTTTGGGCTCTTGAATTGGGATAATGATGCTACTTTCCCTTGGTTGTCGTTGGTTCTTTCGTATTATCGTAGTCACCGCTCTCATAGTGTCTGGATCAGACTTACATGCCTTGCTCTACATCGAAGAAGCTTTCGGAGTAGTACTCTGAATTAATTTTGTGTGAACATCAGTCTTTATCAAATCTATAGCTTCTCTCTTTGCCTCTCGTACGCTGTCACAAGGTGGCGGCGACATTTGAATTTTTATTAATAAAAAAAGCCCAGCGCCTAACGGTCATCTAATTCTGCCGCCGGCCTTCTTTACCTCTCAACCTAATACATTGAACCGAGAGCATTACGGATATTTCTTCACAATGGATTCAATGGCTTTAGACGAAGCTTTTCAAGAACACCGCTGCGAGATGGAAGACGAGTCCGGATCCGATGAGTTTGAGTGTGCGGATGATTCTGACGACGATCCCTCTTTCGGCATCGTGGAGGAAACCCGTTCTGCTATATCCAAGCTCTCCATAAGAAAACCTAGAGCCAGGTTAGTTCTTGTTTTGTGTTATTGTAATCTTCAGATTGAGAAGCTAATAATCTTTAGCAAAATGAGTGTTTTGGGTTTCAGCAGGAGATCAAAAATTGTTGATGGCAACTTGGAGAGTGAATCCGAGAGGGAAACTGTGGGGGATGAGATCCCCAAGCTGGATAAGAAGGATGAGAAATCCTTTGAGATGGTTGAACAGCTTATCAAAGGTCTGTTTGGGTTTCATTTAACAGTTCATCTATCAGTTGAAATTTGTTTATCAGAACCTGTGGATCAATAGGAGCTATTGCAAGACTGCTTAGCATTCTTTTTTGGATAAATAGGGAAATTATTGGCATATTTTTAGTTAGCTGGAATTTAAATAGTTTTTTTATTATAGCTATTGTTCAATGGATTATCAAGACGCCAGTCTGAAAGCTGTGCAGATGCAATCATGCTTTCATCCAGGGCTTGTCCTCCTCACTTAACCATGTGTAATCTCACTTAGGAATCAAACAAATCTTAACAAGGCAAGCTATTGGTTTTTTTCTCCCCCTCCATCCTAAGGCTTCTCATATTTTTGAAGGCCTCGTTTGTTACTGCCTCATCCGAGGTTTTATGTTTGCAAAAGAGGTCCTTAAGTTTTTAGTTGAACTAAGAAAACTAGCCTGACTAGATGATCATGGGGAAAAGACAGCAAGGATTGGTTTAGGTTCGATTGTGATGGGTACCTAGTTCTTCGAGAGGCCGGGATGCACAATGAATATAATAACAAAAACTGACCACGGTCCTTGATTTATGGCCTTGGCCAAGAAATACAGCTACAAAGAAGTTTGCTAATGAGTTAAATGGCAAATGACCAACATCGAGGTTTAATGAATGCTTCACCATTGTCTCCCAAACTTCTCTGCGTAGATTATGGATCATGTTGCTTATCTGAGCGAACAGCATTAGTTATTTACATTACTGCCATTATTGTATCTATTTAAGTAAAGACATTCTGTAAACTGTATGATTCAAATTCTTAATACAATTCCTTTTCTTCCCATTTCTCTGTCTTCGCGTCTCTCTTCTTGCATCGTCTTCTTCGCCGCTTTCATGGTATCAGAGCCTTCCATGGCTGATCAAGAATCAACCAACACTCATCCGACCACCTCCTCCCCTCTCTCCGGCCAACCCACGAACACCGATATCATCATACCACCACAACTCAAGTTCCTCATATCAAACATCAAGAATCTAATTCCTCAATCCCTCACCGTTGATAACTATGCTATATGGCGCATTCAGGTTCTTCAACAATTCACCGCCAACGGGTATGCCGGACATCTCACCGGTTCCTCTCCGCTTCCGATTGATACAACTTCTCCCGACTTCTTCCGCTGGAAACTTGAAGATGCCAACCTCCTTTCTGCATTATTCTCTACAATATCACCTGCTATACTTCCCTACATCATATCCTCCACCACTGCCCAAGACGTTTGGCAAGTTCTTGAACGAAGACTTCAACCTACTTGTCGCTCTCGCGTCATCCAATTAAAGAACGAACTCCACCACGTGCAAATGAAGAACCTCACAATGCAGCAATATCTAACACAAATCAAAACCATTGTCGACAACATTGCGGCCTCCGGATCCACTTTAGACCCGGAAGATATCATCATTCACATTCTTAACGGACTACCAGCTTCCTACAATCCGTTCAAAGCAGCAATTCGCACCTATCCCATCGCGCTCGATCTTGACAACCTCTACTCCATGCTCTGCAGCGAAGAGGTAAATGTCAGTCAAGAACTTGCCAAAGACTCCGCCTCTACCGCGAGCAACACCGCCCTCTACTCCAGCAACTACAATCCCACGAAAGGCAGAACACAGAAAAAGTTCATCAAGAACAAATCTCAGCAGCAATATCAAAACCCCTCCCCACCAGTCACGACACACCCAGCTGCAGCGACCAACTCACGGCCTACCTGTCAAATTTGTGGCAAGACCGGCCATATAGCACTCAACTGCTAGCACAGATGTAACTTCAAATTCGCCCCAACTGTTTCAAGATCTCCGCAAGCATTCCAAGCACAACCGAAAAACACAAATTCCGAATGGATCTTGGACACAGGCGCCTCCGCTCATCTCACACCGGACATCTCCAATATTCAGTACCCTCACTCATACACCGGGGCAGATAGTGTCTCAATAGCAAATGGTTCAACTGTGCCAATCCAAAATTCCGGTCAGGGTCTCTTACCTCTACCCGAAACACCTCGTAAGCTTCATCTACGCAAGATTCTTCACGTTCCCTCTTTAGCTCAAAATCTTCTTTCAGTTTTCAAATTAACTGCTGATAATCCTGTCACCGTAAAATTTGATGCGAATGGTTTTGTGATCAAGGATATTCAGGCACGTCGTCCTCTTCTTCGTGGCAACCTTCGTGACGGCCTTTACAAAATTCCAAACAGGCAAGACATTGCACCAGCAGCTCTACACGCAAGCAGGACCAACGCCCAGATTTGGCATGACCGCCTTGGCCATCCCCACCGCCACATACTTTCTGTTCTGTCTCAAGCCATACCAGACATTAAGAATAACTCTAGCATTTTACATTGTATTTCTTGTAGTGTTTCCAAAAGTCACAAATTACAATTTAATAAAATTGTTTCTACTACTACTTCGCCCTTTGAATTACTGCACACAGACGTTTGGGGACCAGCCCCAATTCCTTCTACAGATGGTTCGCGTTACTACGTTCTATTCACCGACGACTACACCCGTTTTACTTGGCTCTACTCAATGCATACGAAGCAAGAAACCTTTTCCAAATTTAAGGTGCTTTACAAACTAATTAAAACTCAATTCAACACGACCCCGAAAACACTTTGCTCCGATGGCGGCGGCGAATACACTAGCGCCGAATTCACTACCTTTCTCCATACACACGGCATTCAACGACAACTCGGTTGTCCGCACACTCCCGAGCAAAATGGGGTGGCTGAACGCAAACACCGTCATCTCCTGGAACTAACCCGTACTCTACTTCACGCCTCCAATGTTCCCAACACGTTCTGGGCTGAAGCTCTGTCTACCGCTAACTACCTCATCAACCGTCTCCCCTCTAAATCAATTAATCTCGACACTCCTTTTCACCGCCTGCACGGTCGTTCTCCCAATTATACCTTTCTACGCACATTCGGCTACCTTTGCTTCCCTTGGCTCCGCCCTTATGCTCCCAACAAGCTTTCACCTCGGTCACATGAATGCGTCTTTCTCGGTTATTCGACGTCACACAAAGGTTACAAATGCTACAACCTTCTCACACACAAGAATCACATCTCAAGGCATGTTGAATTTCATGAGCACATATTCCCTTACAAGAACCTCAAGTCTCAGCCACAAGAGACGACAGCTACTACTCCCACTCACATATCACCCTACCTCCTCACACCCGTCTCCACTATTACATCCTCTGTCAACCAGCAAACTGATATTACCTCACCATCTCTCACAACCCAACACTCACCACACAGTGCAGCAATTCCAGACCAAATAATTCCTAATCCTATACACACCTCACCCACAGCACCGTTCCCTCCGGTCCCACAGCAACCATCACACCACATGACTACTCGACTGAAATATGGAATCTCTAAACCGAAACGAATATTTTCTCTTGTTAGTTCTACCTCCTTACAGGACACGCCGAGCAATTACAAACAAGCAGCCCAGATTAATCATTGGCAGAAGGCTATGCTTGAGGAATTTGAAGCACTGACGAAACAAGGTACTTGGACTCTAGTAACACCACCGCCCAATAAACCAATTCTCGGTTGCAAGTGGACCTACAAGATAAAGAATCTATCCGATGGCAAGATAGATCGCTACAAAGCACGACTTGTAGCACTCGGCTACAATCAACAACTAGGCATCAACTACACAGAAACGTTTAGCCCGGTAGCTAAAATGACAACAATTCGTATATTGCTCACGCTGGCTGTGCAACGCAAATGGTCAATCTTACAATTAGACGTCTCCAATGCCTTCTTGCACTGAGATTTACCTGACGACGTCTACATGCGACAACCACCCGGGTTCAACGATCCCACCAAACCCGATCTGGTATGCAAACTTCAGAAATCCCTATACGGCCTTAAACAGGCACCCCGCCAATGGTATGAAAAACTAACTCAATTTCTTCAAAAACACGGCTTCAGGTTCAGTCGCTCCGACCCCTCGCTTCTAATTTTCAAACAAAACAATATCCAAATATTTTTCCTCATTTATGTTGACGATCTTCTTATCATAGGTAACGACGAATTAACTATCCAGCAATTGCTTACCGAGCTCAGATCCAATTTTGCTTTAAAGCAACTAGGAGAAATTTCATTGTTCCTAGGCATTCAAACCATACAACAACCTGACTTCTTATTCCTAACTCAGCAACATTATGCTGAGAAGATCCTAAGGGAGACCAAATTGCAAGACAGTAAACCTGCTTCCACGCCAAGCACCCTCAAAAACAAACAACCAGCACCGGATCTCCTCCCGTACTCCGATCCAACTTTCTACTGTCGCATTGCCGGAACCTTGCAGTATCTATCCATAACAAGGCCTGACATCGCCTATGCAACAAATCAACTCTGCCAGCACATGCATCAACCTTCAAATGCTGACTATCAAGCATTAAAACGCCTTCTTCGTTATCTAAAAGGCACTGTCACTTATGGTCTTCCTATCCGATCAGGCGATCTCACTCTCCGAGCCTTCACCGATGCGGATTGGGCCGCCGACTCGATGGATCGCAAGTCGATTTCAGGTTACTGTACCTTCTTGGGACCTACACTTGTTTCATGGACCGTAAAGAAACAAGTAACGGTAGCCAAGTCCTCTACAGAAGCAGAATACCGAGCACTCTCGGCGGCTACCTCCGAGGTCATCTGGCTCCGAAGACTACTGGAAGAAATTGGCATTACTCAAACCGTACCAACAACAATACATTGCGACAACATATCGGCAATGGATCTCGCCAAAAATCCGATCTTACATGCAAGAACAAAACATATTGAGATCGACTATCAATTTATCCGGCATCACCTCAACACGGACAGCATCCGTCTCGCTCACATTCCATCCACGGATCAAATTGCCGATATCTTCACCAAATCCTTTATTCCTGCTCGCTTTCAAGAACTTCGACGCAAATTAACCATTCAAGATCCGAATGATTAATTTGAGGGAGGCTCTGAGCGAACAACATTAGTTATTTACATTACTGCCATTACTGTATCTATTTAAGTAAAGACATTCTGTAAACTGTATGATTCAAATTCTTAATACAATTCCTTTTCTTCCCATTTCTCTGTCTTCGCGTCTCTCTTCTTGCATCGTCTTCTTCGCCGCTTTCAGCTTATGCAATCCTATTCTCCATGTGTAATAGCTTTTCTTCATTCCTGGTAATAATAGAATATTTGTATAAATGATGCAGCAGGTGCCCATTTAGAGAAACTTACACTTGATCAGTGCAAGGTCTACCTGAGAAAGTATGGTTTGAGATTAACAGGCAACAAAGGAATCCTAATTTCCAGAATTAGAGAACACCAAGAGTATAAACTCTCGCCACTTCTTTGTCTTTTCCTTCAGTATTTATGTATAGAGATTTTATGCCACACAGAAAACATTGCCTGCAATATTTCACTTGTGGTGCATTTGTTCTGTGCAACACTAGCTCCATTATTCCAGTTTGGGCTGGTATGAGTTATTGGATGCTTGCATAGCTGTATATATAAAACTAGGAGGAAATTGATGAAGCAATATCCTCACATTCTAATTCTATAGTCGCTGTATGAATGATTTCAGGATCATTGATGGCTGTGGGGAGAAGAAATATCCACCAGAGAGCTTTGTGCTTAACTGCAAAGGTATATAACTGGTCTCATCTATTGAGACCTGAATATAAAAACTAGATATTGAGATGAACAGGCATAATTAATGCTAAATTTTCCCTTCACCATATATTTTGCTTATCTAATTCCTTCATTGATGTTCTCTAATTAGGTGATGCTTGTCTGGGAGATGTGGTCATCTTTGAACAGAATGTATATGAAATGTAGTGCTACTTATCTGAAGCTTTGACATGATCTACTATGTTTTAAGGTTGAGCATTCAAGGTAGTAATGTATTTCCACTTTTACAATCAGGTTCAGCATCGCATCCAGGAGTGCTACTGGTCCACCATGTGGCACCAGGACAGTTGCTGGTCGTATTGTAAAGGAAAGTTATGGTGTTGCCAAGCAGCAACACACATTCACAGTAAGATTCTTAAATTTATCTGTTATCATTCCTTCCTAATTTTTTTGGTAATAAACTTGAGGTTGTTTATCGTTGGGTAGATTGAAGTTCTTTGGAGCAAAGGAGAGAAACCATTGCCACCTCTTCGTCAGCTTCTCATCAAGGGAAGGAATCTTTATAGGATTAAGACAATGAGACAGGTTGGATTTTGAAATTTGAATTTTGTTCTGCTTTTGAGTTTTGAACGACTGGTTTCATTTCTTTAATTTGCAGAGGTGGGTTGATGAAGGGGAAAGATTTAAAGTGTTGCAAGAGAAGCATGGAAGGGGCGCCCATGCTAGATATTCAAGAGAAATAAGGATACAGGAGAAGGAAAAAAGGACAAATGGAATGATGATTAAAAGGTAATATATATCGTAAAGGGAAAATGTTCAACTTTTAGATGCAATACTATTATATGCATTTAACATTCAGCTCAAAATGTTTCTATATGATCCAGTAGTGAATATGAAATTATTTTATTGTGATGCTTCCAATTGCTATTTAGGTAAATAAATTCTTAAAGCATAGAATAAATCTCAAGTAGCATACATTGAATGCATTTGAATTTCTTGTGAACTAAAAATAGAACATCTCAACAATAGTGTAGTCAACATTAATCCTCAAGTTTGTGTTTTGTGTTAAAATGATAGGGATTGGGTTCAAGTAGAATTGTCTTAATTGAATTTAATCATTCAGTATGAATTAACTAAGAAGAAATTGGTCTTCAATTCTATTAAGAGATATGAAGCATTAGATTTAGTAACATATTGACTAGTTTAGGCTATATTGACATAAAAATATTAGGCCCCCAACTCTGATCCTTCTTTCATTTATCCTCACTATTAAGTATTTGCATAACTAGTGGTTCAGTTGGGATCAACTGGTTCATGGTTTCTGCTTCCACAAGTCATTCACTATGAATGAGCAAAGTTCAAGAGCGGATGATTCCCATGTTCAATCCACATTGCTAAGTAAGCTCTTAATGCATGGTACTTGATAGATATAATGAATATTCATAGGTTACAAGTGACTGATTTGGGGCTTGGTAAATAGACTATCTAGTTCTCTTGCTTTCTTTATCCAGGGTACATTTAGATTTTTATTTAACTTAGGCTTCATTTGGGATGGCTTTTTAGTTGCTTCTTAAAGCAAATTTTTAAAAAAATTAAAAAATTTTGTACTAGAAAAATGCTTTAAGAAGCAACTTGAGAGCCGTCCCAAATGAAGCCTTAGTTAATGGCTGTAATATCAAGATTTATTTGTTTTGATTCATGGTCATTTCCTAATCCATGAAGTTTTCGGAGCTAAGATTTTTATGAATTTAGCCACCAGGTTAAAGACTCAAAAGCTCTCATCTTGAATATACTAGAAAGTAAGGGAGTTCATTTATGACTTGCAGCGTGCTTCACATTTTATCATGGGAAGAAGTTCGTGTGGCTTTAATTTTAAGGCTATTCATATTGCACTGAAGTACTTGTACTCATCATAAGAATTTCGGGCTCAGCGCCTAACTCATTTTTCATATCATTTAAATTTGGCCCTCTTGATAGACTGTCGCAGGCATGCTTGCGGTAACCCAGTAAAATAAAACTTAGAAAATACTTAAATTTTTTATTCATTACCTCAACATAAGGCTTGGGTACCTCATACCTGGAAGCTTTGCAATATTTTTGTTGTGGGAATATCATATGTTCATAAATTCCTTTTTAAATACAATACATTACTATTGTATAAAATGGCATACTAATAAACTAAAGCATTGCAATTTTTTTGTTCTGGTACCTGGAAGCTTTTGCAATATTTTTGTTGTGGAAATGAACCTAAAATCTTCTTTAAGTATAGTGCATTACTTTTGTACAGAATGGCATATAATAAGCTGAACGTTGATACAACAACAACATCAAACTTTTATCCCACTACATGGGGTCGGCTACATGAATCCTTCTTCTCTATTGTGTCTCGTTAAGAGTCAAATTCTCCTTTAAATCTAAATAGGTCGAACATTGATATTACATGCAAATATGCACTCAATTTCCATTTTCACTTACTATCTAAATGAGAATTTGACTCTTAACAAGACAGTGGAGAAAAAAGATTCATGTAGCCGATCCCACGTAGGATAAAAGCTTGAAGTTGTTGTTGTTGCTGATATTACATGCAAATATGCACTCAATTTCCATTTTCACAAACTAAATTTTACATATCTTATGCAGGAAGAATTTAACTGGTGATCGCATTCCAGCAGTCAAAGAAAATCAGCATCCACATAAAGCTAATGTTCAGCAAAATAAAATGTTGAAAAACAAGGATGGTATTCTCCAACATGCTGGTCGTGATCACCATCATCAGGTGCATCATAGCTTTCAAACCTTGGAGTCGAGGAATTCAGGGTATGTGCGACCTCATCATGTTCAGCAACACCATCAAATATGGCAGATTACACTCGTACAAAATGACATACCAATAAAGTGAATTTCTGATATTACATGCAAATATGCACACAAATTATGTTTTCACTAAGTCTTCGTATACCATATGCAGGATGAATTTAACAGATGATCACATTCCGCCAGATAAAGAAAATCAGCATCCAAAGATCGCTGATGCTCAGCAAATGAATTTTTTGAATAACAAGGAACATAAACAAGAACAGGAGGTGAAAATAAATGTAACTAGTGTTGCCACCACTCACCAAATAGATCATGCCCTACTTCTCCAAAAATCTCCTCAGAGCATTTTGGGGAAGCCCAAAACAGCTGACCAAATAGATCATGTCTTATTTCTCCAACATCCTCCTCAGAGCATTTTGGGGAAGCCCAAAACAGCTGAACGGGCTGTCTTCTCTGCTCAAGCTCAGAGCATTTTGGGGAAGCCCAAAACAGCTGAACAGGCTGTCTTCTCTGCTCAAGCTAGTAACCCGCAATATTCGAATTCACAAAAAATTCTGTATATGAAATATGGCGGTCATGACCGCAATTATCAGACGAAATATCATGGCTTTAAAGCCATGGAGTCAAGGAATTTGGCGTATGTGAGACCTCATCATGTTCATCAATGGCATAACAAGGCAAAACCTTATGATTTTCATGGCGGTCATCTCCAGCATAACAATGATTATCTTCAGATGAATCGGACTTCTGGGGTAAATCATTTCAAATATGTTCCATTGCAGCAACAACATCCAGAATACCAAAGACAAACATACCACTAGTTCAGTCAAGGCCAGTGATGTTTGCAGAAACTAAAAGTATTTCTTCTTCAGGTTAGAATTCAGAAATGCACCCCTTTTTGCGGTTTTTTTAGTCCTATTTCAGGCACTTTTGGTAGGATTAATGGTGGATGTTCACTTGAGCATATTCTGTAACGAGTGGTTAACAGATTTAAATCTTCTTCACTTGAGCATATTCTGTAACGATTGGTTAACAGATTTAAATCTTCTTAGCTCAATGGTAGAGCAGAATATTCATAAATCTGGAAAAATCAAAGTTTTCCTAACTTCAAACTATTGCAGCGTATTTTTGTGCTCTGCATAAAGGAGTGGGCGAAGCATAGAGAGAACACTATCTCTGAAAGGAACATAAGTTTTTTTTGGAGCTCTGTGCAGTAGCTTTTATCAGTTCCTTTGCACCCATGAGTTTTTTTTTGGAGAGTTGCATGGGGTGAACCAAAGGGAGATCAGAAGTTGGCGAAATACCATTCATTTTTAGCCTGAAAATTTGAGTTTGTAGGTGAGGATTAATCTAAAACTTTATATATCTTAACAATTTCTTCATCACTTTAATGCTCATTATCTCGAGTATCACTCTCTCTCAAAGCCTAGTTTGCAACCAAACCAATTAACCAAATGTCTCAAAATCAGTCCCTACATTGTTTGTTGCAAACAATTTGTGACAGCTAAATTCGTTAGCAGTCACAAATATCACTTGCGACAATAATTTGGGCAACAACATTTTCTTTATGGTGCAAAATGTTGGCCATTAAAAGAGAAGTATAATACTAAGTTAAGCGTTGCATAGATGAGGATGCTCAGGTGGATGAGTGAATTTACCCTTAGAGACAAGATACGAAATGAGCATATACGTGAAAAGGTTGGAGTAGCTCCAATGGAAGAAAAGAATAGAGAGAGTCGTCCTAGATGGTTTGGTCACATAAAACGTCGGCCTTTCGATGACCCAGTTAGGAAGGTAGAGGCAAACCAAAAAACACTTGGTTAGAAAATATTAGAAATGATCTTTCTTTATTAGATTTAAACGAGAATTTGATTTTTAACATGATACAATGGAGAAAAAAGATTCATGTAGACGACCCCACGTAGTGGGATAAAGGCCTGATGTATTAGTTGAGGTACGTCCACCAGGATTCTACTTGTTAATTTGTGGTCAGTACCAATCTAAAATACTCTAATTCAGAGCCTTATTTTTACATCATTTATGATTTGTGCACTTGCAATTGGAGATAACAATCAAGTAAATATTTTAATTTCATATCATTTCAATTATACAACCACAACAATTTCATACGAATTCTCAACCATACAATTTAATTAAATATTCCTATTGAAAGAATTCTCATTCACAAATGTTTGATTTTTATTTTACAATTTAGTTAATGCAAATATAAAGTTAGTTTATTGACAATGAAAGAAAATAATTTAGTTCAACAGTCATAATAATAGTCCACTCAGATGTAGTTATCATTGGCAACATATACAAAAAATTCAATAAAGTTAAATAAACTCCTAATCTTCATCATCATCGTCATCCTAAATACCTTCTAGAGCACCTTGTTATTTTAGGTCTTTCAACATGGACTGCACGAACTCCTCAACCTTCTATCATGTGATAAGTATCCCTTAATATTGGCTCTCTTTTAATCTTTATGATGTTAACGAGTACTAACTTCTGTCCTTAGAACAACCTACAATTCCTTCGAAAATTTTGCTCTCGACCACTAGATCTATTGTAAGCTCAATTTCTATTGGTAAAATAATTAACTCTTAGCATCATTTTGGTTTCATAAGATATCAATAAATACTCAATCATAGTAATGTTCCATCGAAGGTACAAAAATTAGGAATCACAATTAAATATCAACAAACCCACTATATAACCTAGAGATGTTCAATGGAATATACATAAATTAGGAGTCATTGTTAGGTCATGATTATTATTTAATTTTAATTTTAATTTTATATTATATAAATAATTGTTTAGAAATGATAGATAAATTAATAAATAAAAATGCTGACATGATCTTTCAGTAAGCCTTATTAAAAAAAATCATGAGAAGTGTTTTGCTACATATAAAAACATAATCCAAATGTTTAAAAGCAATAAATCTAGAGATGAAAAATAAGGCAAGATTATATGTACTCGACAAATAGGGGGGTCGTCATCGTAAGGAAGCAATGAAGCATTGATAAGTGTAGCCCTAGGCCATCCTAGCACCTCGGGCCTTCTAAATACTGGAAGAAAAACCTTGTTGAGGTTCGTTCACCAGGTTGCAAAAATCAATACATTCTAAAGCTTCGTTTGGACGGCTTTTTTACTGCTCTGTAAAGTTGCTTTTTCGTTAAAAAAACTCTTGAAAGCAGGGAAAAAGCATGGGTCTAAAGCTGTCCCAAATTGTTAAAAGCATCTTAGAATAGCAGCTTATGATTATGCAAATGGTGACAGAACAAAACCTTATAGCACTAAGTGAGATTCCATGACTTGTAGATGCTTCTATCCTTTCCTTTCCCTTTAGATATGCTGCTACTTTACTCCCTACTTAAGCTTCCAACTTTTGCATTCTAATATAAACATTTTAACATGTTTTAGGCACCAAACTGCACTGGAATGCCAATGATGCTTGCTTATAGTTCTTTTTAATGTATTACCACTTGCAAAATGAGTCAATTAACTCTTCAATGATGGCCTAGAGTTCTCTTATGATTAGGGTATTGAATTCAAATTTATACTAAAAATATTGAATGATGAGAGCTAAGAAATTGAGAGAGAGAGAGAAAGAGATACATACTTTACAATACAAAAAATAAGGCAAAATACAAGTCGTGAAGCTCAATTGGAATGTCCAATTTGAAGAAGTCATTCATTGAGCTACTAAGAAGTTGATGGCTTAGCGTTTATAAATAGATAAGTCTTTTGTTGATAAAGAAGCCATCCACTTGAGTAGTGGTTAGGGTCAACTCAATAGGCTACATTAGCCCACTTTGTTGCGGTCGCCTGATTATGAAAAGTTTATTTATAGACTTAACGAGTTGTTTTTGAATGAAAACCGAGGAAATCGAGTCGACTTAACTTGAATGGAGTCGACTTAACTTGAATGCGGTCAAGTTGGTGGAACCAATCCAACTTAGGCTTCAACTTGACCAACAGGCAACTAACTCTTCAAGCTACTTTCTATGTGATTATCATGGAAGAAATATATGACCCAAATGTAAGAAAAACATTTGGTATCAGATTCTTGGTCTCTCTCTCAGCTTAAGCATAAATAATTTTCTCAGCGTATTATAAGACAGAAAGCATCTTTTTAATCTTAAACACTAAGGAAGTCAGGGAATGTAAACTTCTGGTGTCCTCGACTGGAGGCATATAAGTATCATAGGAACCAAGCAATTATCATCCGGTTAAGATGTCCCGTGTTGCAGCAATGGCAATTGTTACAGTTCTCTTGGTGTTTGGCAATGGAAGATCAGAGGAAGACATGGCTGCAAAGTCCCCCCAGACAAGTTTGTGGTGTGTAAGCGACTGTGGTACTTGTCCTATAGTTTGTTCACCACCTTCTCCGCCTCCAAAAGCTTCCATATATTTGGTTCCATCAGTGCCGCCACCCGCAAAGAAGGTGCCGCCGCCGCCGCCGCCGCTGCCGCCATCAACTCCTTCATGGTCATTTTCATCATCACCATATTCATCTTCTTCTTCTCCATCCAGCGGGCAGGAGAGAGGAGGTTTCTCCTACCCTTACTACTATTTCTATAGCTCTGATGCACTGAGAGCTCATGGATTGCTTCATGCTTCCTTGAGATTGGTTCCTTTGCTTTGGGTGTTGTTCTCAATTATATGAAGGGAAAGATGCTTTGTCTGTTGTGTTATTGTCTTGGTTTCTTCTTCTCTATGTGGGGAAGCTATGCCGGTCTGTAGTCTGATATCAAGTTTTTACAAGGGGAAATTGGTTGAATATGATGTAATTAAAGATATTCTTTTAATTTTAAGAGGATTTGGCATGGTGCTTGGTTTGTTGATGACTGGAGGGAAAAAAAAAACTTAATGCACCATTCTCTCTTTCATGAACAACCAAAGATAAACACATTAAAATCACCAAAGGATGCAACTCTTCATGAAAAATGAGAAAAAATTTTGTTCAACCCAACTCGTAGACCCAAGTTTGGAGCATCACAACGCTTCACTCTGTCTCCAATCTGTCTGCTAGCGTCACAACACCAGGGTTTAGAGCGTTTTAATGTTTCACTCTCTGTCTCCTATATGAGTCATAGCGTCGTTGCGTCGGGCTTAGAGCGTTGTTGCACTCTGCTCTTTATCTACCTCCAATTAGACATTATAGTGGTGCAGCGCTCAAGGACACAGCGTCGCAGCGCTTCACGATTGTACCTGAAAAAAAAAATTAAACTTGAGCAGTGGAAGGAACCCCTGCAAACCCCCGACAAGCTCAACAGTTGAAATTGAGGTCCGAAAAAATAATACAACTCCATTGATCGGTACAATGAGAATCCACACAAAATTAACACTCTATAAAAACTCTGAAGAAATACACATCAATATAATATAACTGAATCAAATCCATCTCTTTTTGCTATGAAAATGGTATATTTTTATAGCGCATTCATAATAATATTGTGAAATGAAAAAAAATAAGTGATTTTATATTGAAGATGATTAAATATTTTCACATTTTTTTATGACTATAAAAAATTATTATTTTTTAATTATAATTAAATGATGGGGATGTAAGGTTAATAATAATAATTTTTTCATGCTAAATATAATAGCATGATAATTTTTTAAATAGGAACTTTTCATAAATAAACAAATTATTTTTTTTCTATGGTACACTAGCTCTTTTTTTAATTTTTATTTTTCTTTTTTTTAATGATAAACAGATAGGCAAAAATAAAAAAAACAAATCTTGAAATTTAATAATAAAAGATACTGGAGATGCGGGGTATCGAACCCCGTACCTCTCGCATGCAAAGCGAGCGCTCTACCGTTTGAGCTACATCCCCATTTACTCTGAATACGTTGACTAATTTTATATTCAGTAATTGTTCTATTCCTTTTCCTTCTGCCCCTACAATTGTTAGAGGAATTTTTTAACGCTGAAAATGTTTTATACGTTCAATATATAATAATGGTATTCTCCGCATGCATTTTAATCTCATAAATTCTTTACTCATAAAGAATTTGGTGGTTCATCAATACAAACATGGATTTATGTTAATCGAGTTATTAACATAAATAACATAAAAAAATAATTGATGGAAAAGCATCTTAATAATAGGTTGAAAGTCACTTCATTAGGGACATTTTTTTTCCTTGTTAATGCAACTTTTTAATATAAAAATATTAATTTTTTGCATTAACAAGTCATTTTAATAAGTAATAAAAAATTATCCCAAATTAAGCCTACATTAATTGATGAGCCCAATTGAATTCACTTATTTTTTCTCGAGGCACATCAACAAAATTTCATTTCTTATAGATTTAAAAATTATAGGAAATAAGTGACTAGAATACTTGGTTTGATTATTCATCCAATAAAATACTTGGTTTGTTATCAAACTTTCTTCCAATGCTACAAAAAAATCTATAAATACATCCTATCCACTAGTGATCCCATATACTCAAACCAAAACCATTAATATTTTGTTAAAAAAATCAATTTTCCCAAATTTGATTTTAGATATCTAAAAACTTTATAAATGGTTTGAAATTGAGATTCCTTAAATTTATGTTACAAAAGGATAGCCATTCCTCTGTCACAAAGAGGACATGAATATAAATCAACTGAAAATAGTTCCCTTGAAACAAAGAGGACAAAATCATGTGATGGCTAGGGAGGGAGAAAGTGCCAAAATATTTTGGCTAACACCTTTGAGCCTCCTGTTGAATGTGAATAACACACTTAGAAATCATAACAATCAATTTTATAATCAATGACCACATTCAATATTGGAATAATAAAATTCATCTTATAAATAATCATATTCAAAACAACAATAACAAGCAAAATCCATTCTTCAATAACCACATTGAAAGAAATTTTGAAAAGATGTAACAGTGCTAATGTAGCCTTTATTTGAGATAAATTTGAAGAAGCAATAAGATTTTTTATTTAAAAGTTACTTTAAGAAGCAGTAAAAACAGCAAAAAATAGATCAGCTCATGAACTCCACCATAATAATGGAGAAAAAGAAGAAAATTCAAAAACAAATCTACAGAGGACTAGAAGCTTACATAAAACAGAAGCTAGAAATAATATAAGCAAACTCAAAAACTCCAACATTTTCCCTGAAAGTTAAGTCAACAAAATCAACTAAAAGTGAAACCGAACACCAAATTTGAAATGTGAAATTGAAACTTACCATTCAGAAATATAACCGTTATTTTTAAAATATTGGTAAAAAAGCCAACCGAAGTAAACCACAAATTCTTTTATAGATAGAAACTGACAAGCTGAACGATATTTACCCCAGTAAGCAATCCTCTCAAACAAAAATATGTTCAGCTATTATATTCTACTTTCTCTAAAAATGCAGAATTCTGAACCTGAAAACATGCAATGAAAAAGGAGGGTAAAATAACATATCTTTCGGTCCATGATTCATAAATCAAGCAAATTGGATAAACTTAACTAAAACTTCAACGTTTGCTCAACCATGTTCCACAAAATGCTGATTAACCCACAAAGGTCTTATCAACTAATCCCAACCAGTGGCAGCAGGAGCTGAAGCGGGATCCCAACCAGGGGCAGCAACAGGAGGCAAATCAGTTTCTGCAACTGGAGCCGCAGCAGCGTCCCAATCAGCTGTTACTGCAAAAGTTGAAAATTAAATGTTAAAACAAGCATTTAATCATCATCTTTACAACATGGAGAAAGGGAAAGAAATTTAGTAAGATTAGACTTTCTATCCACAATTAATGAGAAATTTAAACCAAAAGAAATACCAAATAATTTCCAATTTTTTATCATAATAAGGGTGTGCCACAGTACACACTTCTTCAATTATGAATGAGAAAATCAATCGCAAATGAAATTGAATTTTTAGTTGGTGGAGAGTTGTCCTCACTTCACAGATAAGGAGACGGAGAAATAGTATTTTACAGTTTATAGGATAAATTATAGACCATCTATGATGAAGATTGATATCAAAAGTTTTTAAAAATTTCAAATCTACCGTTCTATTGCTCCTTCTAGGTTTTAGGTCACTGACGAGCAAAATTCAGATTCAAAAAATAAAACCACATTCTATGATTATGCTGTTCAGTTTTACCATGTGCACATGTTCTTTAGGTTTTGGAAATGGTGATGATAACCTGCAATTATTTTCCAAAATTTGCTAACATAATTGCATTATTATACCTACTAAATAAGCAAACTTAAAGTTTACCTAAATGAACTTGCTTGGAAATATAGTTAAGTCAGAAGCAAACAACTAATAAAAAATGATTTGTAATTCTCCTAATATACAATCCTGGAATTTCATTTAACTCTTGAAACTTCAAAGCATAACCATTCAAATCTACTCTTAAAGATCAGAGAAAGAAGGTTAAAGAATTTCTATTGTCAATATGAACTACCGTCATCTTCTCTTAAATTTAAGTTTCCGTTCAAAACCCTTGGGAGTTCTTTGATTGCAAAATTAAACTTAGATTCAAGTTCAATTTTTATAAAAGAAACAGAAGGGGGGGCCTAATCATCATTAAGCTACAAAAGCTAGCTACCACCACCCTTCTCTATCAACATGCATAGGGAAAATACAAAATTAACAATAGAAGGCCAATAAATACATTCAGTAGAAGCCGAAGAGATAAGTGCGTCACTGAAATAGCCATCTTCTGCTACATTAAACACTATATCTTCCGTTTACAATGTGCCTTTAACTTTTATCTGCTTGTTTTATTGCATCTTGTCTTCATTAGCTTATTTTGGTCATCACTATCTGCATTTGTAAATCTAGGTCCTATGCAAGAGGAAGAAGCTTCCCATCTTTACACTGTCAAGGCAACACCAACACGGCATGTGGTTTAATTATTTTCCTATTATATTTATATTGTTTATCTATGATTTTAATTGATTTGAATAGATAATTTTTTGTTGGTATTGGGGATTTGTGTTATTATAATTTGGTCATTAACTATGTTGAATTTTAGTTCAAGGAAAATGTTATTTCTATACATCATTTAGTTAATAAAATATGATTAAATTTGTATATGAACAGAACAATTTAAAATTTTTGTCAGATATAAGTTAATTGGCAGGACATGATCCCAAAGAATACTGAACAAGTGAACATTAATTCTTGCATGTTAGGTTTTTATAAATGTTGATTCAAGTACATGATAGATTTTACGTTCCATGCATACATTAGATAAAAATTTGAAATTTTAAATATATTAAATACATTATATATTTATAAATCATATCAAAAAAATATTTCAATCAAATAATTAACTCTTACTTAGTAGCAAACATTTGTAAAGCTAAAGTTCAACAAACTAAATTGCAATCCACTAGAATCTATTGAAAAAATGTTCCCTTCGTATGCATGCAATCACAAGCAAATACAATAGTTAAAATAATTAATATTAGATGATAGCTCAAACCTTGAGAAGAAGTCCACTCAACCCCAGCAGTTGGTGCAACCAAGCTAGGAATTGCTCCAACATCAGGAGTAGCATTTGCAAAATCACTAGGCCATTGTTCAGAAGGTATAATACCACCATATTCAGCTACAACACCATAATCAGGGGCAACAGGGGCCTCCCCTTCTTCTTGTTGCTCTTTAGCTTCCTCAGGATCTCTGTGAAAGAATAGATCAACCTACATGCACCATGGATTAAATTTCATTAGTAACTTAAAACAACATAAAAGAAAATATTAAAAAAAAAGGTTTCATAACATCCTGATTGGGTAAGTTATTTCTTACAATATCATTAAAAATCTCAACTTTAACTTAAAAAATTAAAATAGATAAATTATGTTGGGATAAAAAGAAAATTAACAACCCAACCAATCAAATATAAGTTGCAAGCATCAACAGATGTAAATAATTAAACTCAAAAAAACATGAATACTTGCCATAACATCCCACTTGTGTCCTGGAGCAATAGTACCACGCATCTGGAGGACCATCCTTGCCAACAACCAGAAGAGACAACCTATACTGTGCTTCCCCTTGTTGTTAGCAGGAATTCCAATATCAACAAACCGCATTGGTGAATCAGTATCACAAAAGGCAATCGTTGGAATATTTCCAAGAGCAGCTTCCTTTATTGGCTGTACAAATAAACACATCAAACGATTAAGATAACATTTCTAGAAAGCAACCCTATACGACAAGCAAATAGACAACTTGCCTGGTGATCAGTCCTTGGATCAGTAAGAATAAGCAGACGAGGTTCACTAAAGGATGTTTGAAGCTGGTTAGTGAAAGTTCCAGGGGTATGCCTCCCAGCAATAGGGTGAGCTCCAGTATATTGGGCAAACTTCAAGACGGCCCTTTGACCATACGGCCTAGCAGACTGGACAATTATGTCTTGAGGATTTTCGATGGCAACAATTACTCTAGCTGCAAGCTGTATCTTCTCCCAAGTTTTTCCAAGATTAATAATGTATATCCCTAAATTTCAAGTTTAGAGGGCATATAAATACACTAATATACCAAAAAATTACCTTGACAAATAGTTTAAACATGTAAATATGATGAAGATGATGGCAATAAATGATGATATGAGCATAAACCATTTTGAAGGTTGAATAGCCTCATACCTTGTTATTTAAAAGACAGTATCCTCAAAACTTAGTCAGAACAAAAACACACAAAATGGCCAAAAAGATACAATATGAAAGAAACAAATCCTTCAATCACACTGCCACTGAACTTAACGCCATACAATCAACAAGATGCAATATAAAATAATCATCCCATTTGAGAATTAACAAATCGCCCTTGATTTTTTTAATTGAATGTTACGTGCAGAAAGAGAGAAGTGAATTAATGAGAATTGCAATATATATGGATATAAAGTAACATAAAGCATCGCTCCGAAAATAAAAGATAAATTCAGAGTGCCAGCTTCTAAGAAAGGTTAGCAAATCATAAGAAGCGCCTCTAAAATATATAGATCTAGGGGTAGAAAGAGCCGGGCTTGCGCTCTTACCGTCAGTCCGACGCTTAAAAGCATATCTTTCCATCTGGAAGTTGCAGTTCTTGGTTCCGAGGTGCACATGGGCAGCCAACATCATCTGGATGTCTTGCTCCTTCTGTGTCGCCATCCACAAATTTCAGCTAAGCTAGGGTTAGGGAGTGTTTGGGGGTCGGAGGAGGTCGCAAGCAAATCTGGCAATGGCGGCGGTCGAGAGAAATTTTGGAAGCCCTAATTTTTCAGCGGCTTAAATGGGACATTTTGAAAGCCCTAATTAATACTATGCTTAACCAAAGAGGTGGGGCCGTTGAAAAATTACCAATATATTTATGCTGATCAAAAAAAAAAAAAAACTCAGGTACTGTATCAAGATTAATTAAGTATAATATTCGACTAATAATTAATTAGAAATGTATTGAAATAATGAAACACCAATTCTGATTTAAACTTTTTTTATCAATACAAATAAAGTTAATTAATCCTTATGCATTGTATATTACTTTTTTTAATTAATAATTAATTAATAATGCATTAAAATGATAAAACATAATATTCTATGAGATAAGTTAAATAAAAAAGGAAATGTATATCTCGATCTTTATCCCCTTTTGTGCTCTTTCTTTTGTTAAATCTCCTAAATTCACATAATTCACAAATTTAATAAATATGTCATTTTAAAGCAAAAAAGGAAAGAAACTATATTTAATATTATGTAGGATTTAAAGTTCGTGTTATTTCTATTTAGCAAGATTTAGGATAATCAATGTTACCAAGTAGCCCTTTAGAGTCATTTTTGGCCTATAGCTTAAGGGATGTTTAGTTAAGTAATTAGAAGATGCAATTTAAATATGAGTAAGATAACTATAATGTTGTAAGTATTTAGAAGTTATTCTAAACATAAACCTAGGGCACATGACAGGGTGGTGAGAAAATCTAAGGACAAAATGATATGTTATTTTGAATTCTTTTGATTTTGACTAATTCTTATTCATTGAATATGAACTAGAGAGCTTCTAACTTCCTTGATAAGATACTTTATATTTATTTATCTTTTAATCAAAAACAAGTGAATTTTAAGATCCCTGCAATTGATTTATATAACACTATAATTGATATGTCATCAAAAATAGACTAGATGGGGCATGAATCTTGAGGCATATTTGAATTGGAAACTTTCAAAATTAAAATCCGGACCATCCGAACACTAATTTAAGTGTACTTATAATCAAACTAAACGTCTTGACTAGACAATAATGGTCCACTTGAAGTCAACATGATCATATGTAGTGGTATAATATATTAAGAAATTAATAAACCATTTTTTAGATCATAGTATAGATGTTATATATGCCTAAATTTTAAATAATGAAGTTTGATTTGTTATAGAAAAAATCTCATGCCAAATTGATGTGGAAAATTTTCAAATTTCATTTATGCACTATATGAACACTAATTTTCACAAATTTACAATTAAACTGATGGGGCCGATGAGATAAACCCAATAATCCTAAAAGTAATTAGATTTGAGTTCAAAACAGTCAAGCTCGAGTGCTTATAACATAGTTATAAACTTAGGATATTAATTGGATGTTTGAATTTTGTATGCTCATAATCAAATTGACATCTTAACAAGTTGAATCCAACGAGTTCGTGATTGCATACTTTTGGCATCATTAAAGAACCTAAATGTTGAAAGAATGATATATGATAAAGTAAATCAATATGATTGTCTAATAGAGATTGTTCGCATTTTGGTTATATTTACAAAGCATAACACTCTAAAAATTTATAAATAGGCCCCCACTCTCAATATGAGAAGAACATTCAACTTAAGATTAAAGAGAACTTAAAGATTTGAAATATCTCAAAGCTCAACCCTAACACCACTGCCAGACCATCGCTTGAACACTTCTGTCGAACTAATGCCCAACTATTTGAATGGTTAGATGGCCCACATTGATTTTTCCTAAGCTCTACTATGATTTTCATTTCGCTATTTTTGATTGAGCTCTCGATTGTTCTGGTTTAAAAAAAAAATGTAGTATTCTTCATTTCTATTTGTCAAATATTAAATAAATTTATGTTTACATATGTGCGCTATTTATTTTTTTAAGTATCAAGTTGATTATTTTTATCGCTTTTGCTATTTTTACTGTAGTGCAAGATAGATTTTTCCAAGATTCTATAAGTTGCATTGCAACAATTGGTGTCCTCATTTGATTCATAAGCTTGCTTGGCTTCTTCAATTGTTAGATCATTGATTTAACTTTTCTTTGTTGGTTTCAATGAGAAGGGGCAACCCTTTGGATGTAGAAGGGGCGACTTAAGTATATAATGGGCATTTGAAGGTTTTTCTTTCTACTCTTGTTGCTTCAAAAAATAGGTAATCTTCTTTATAAATTAATGTTTCTCAAATCTTTTTATAAATGTAAGCTTGCATATGAGTGGTGATTGCTTTTATATATTAGGATTTTTATAAGTTTCATGAATTATTTATTTGTACATATCTTCACTTATATTATTTTCTTCTATATTCTTATATTAAATATTAGACTTGCATTATATTCTAATTGGCACTCTATGATGTGGGTCATCTAATCATTTTTGGTATAAGGAACATTCCAACACTCATCTTTCCTTTTCACCACTACTTGCACCTATAATTTTATTATCTAAATATAAGATAAATAGTACAAAATATATTTTGTTCTATTTTGTTTAATATAGAATAAAAAGATGCATCATAGAAAGATGATATATATTTTCCATTGTAAGAGAACATGGACATTGACTTATTATTAATTTTCTTAGTTCTTCTTACATGTTGTATTACTTTCATGCTATTCTTGCATTTGCTTCCACACCACTCTAAGGCTTCGTTTGAGATAGTTTTTTTAATGCTTCTTCAAGCTGCCTTCATATATGTACAAAAATTAAAATTTTTGTACTAAAAGATGTTTTAAGAAGTAATAAAAAAGTCATCCCAAACAAAGGCTAAATCTTCATTTGGGATGACTTTCTTACTTCTTAAATCAAATTTTTTGCATACAAATTTTAATTTTAGTATTAGAAACATGCTTTAAGATGCAATAAGAATGTCATCTCAAATGAAGTCTAAAACTTTATTTAGAATAGCTTTCTTATTGCTTGATGAAATAACTTTTTTGTACTAAAAAACTGTTTCATGAAGCAATAAAAAAGATGTCCCAAACAAAACCTAAATCTACCCTTCGTTAAATTTTTTTCTCAAATTATGTTTTAATTAATTATTTTCTTCAACTACTTTATATTATTATTATTATTATTATTATTATTATTATTTTGCTATGTTGTTATGCTTTATGTCTTTAGCTATTACTTAATTTCAAACCTTCTAATACCCCCATATTAAATTAATTAAAGTGTATAAATTTAATTAAAATGCGGGCTCATATTTATGTAGCATTATCCTAAACAAACAAAATTTCATATGTTTACCTAAGGTTAAAATGTCAGTTTTTTTAATGGAATTTCAAGATTTCCTTTCATGAAACATTGACATTTTAATGCATTTCTTTACATGATATTTTAATCAAAATAAACTTGAATGAAAATTTTCCAAAAAAATAAGGTTTTTTAAATAATTATTGCAAACTTGGATCTAATTTATATAAAAAAAAACATCAAATATGATAAAGTGAAATCAACATATTAATTCAATCTTTAACTACATTAATAAACGAGTTTAAGAAATACAAAAATTCTTTTTAATTTTCATTTTTTTAAAGGATGAGATTTTCTTTAATTCATGAAAACTAAAGAAAATGACATAAAATTAAATTTATTCAATAAAGTAAGCACTCTTCAAATTGTTTTATTTTTGTGAATATTTTGTTTTTAATTTTAATTAAGTTAGAAATACATTTTAATAAAATATTCTACTTGTCAATAATAAGGTAAATATTAACATTGATAAAGCTATAAATGTTGCAGGCTAGAATATACGTGGAGATAAGGTTATAATTTTATGTCTTTGCGTTGTACATATATCAAGCTCACACACAAAGAATACAAGATTTTTTACGTGGAAAATCCTGGAAGGGAAAAAATCACGGGGCCTGACCCAGCCTAAAATGATTCCAATAGTATTTGGGTAGATTATAGTGGGCTGACACGTCTCTGAGGGCGATCAGATTACAAATGTCAACATAAAAGTTGAAATCTAATGACAACCAGGGATGATACTTAGCTTCAGGTGGTGGTCCCGCGAAACTCTGGGCATTAGGTGGTGGTCTGGAAGAACTTTTAGGCATCAAGTGGTGGTTCGATAGAAGTTCGAGCTTCAGGTGGTGGTCTGGAAGAAGCACGGGCCTCGGGTGGTGTTCCGGCAAAAGTACGGACCTCAGCTAGTGGTCCGACAAGAGTCTGCGCCTCATGTGGTGGTCTGACATGGTCTGAATCTCAGCTGGTAGTCCGGCAAGAGTCTGGGCCTCAGATGGTGGTCCGGGAGAAGTCCAGGCCTCAGGTGATAGTCCAATATGAGTATGGGCCTCAGGTGGTGGTCCAAGAGAAGTTTGGGCCTCACGTGGTGGTCCGAGAGAAATATGGGTGTCAGATGGTGGACCGATAGAACTCCGGAGGTCAGGTGGTGGTCATGTAGAACTCCGAGCGTCAAGTTGAGTTTGGACAGAAATTTGAGGGTTAGGTGGTGGTCCGATATAATTCCAGATGTTAGGTGGTGGTCCAGTTGAACTCCGGGACTCAGGTGGTGGTCCTGCAGATGTTTGAGCCTCAGGGGTGGTCCGACAGAACTCCAAGCCTCAGGTGGTGATCTTGTAGGAGTCTGGGCCTTAAGTGGTGGTCTGACAGAACTTAATGCCTCAGGTGGTGGTCCGATAAAACTCCAAGTGTCAGGTGGTGGACCGGCAGAACTTTGGGCGTTAGGTGGTGGTATGGCAGAACTCCGAGCGTCGAGTGGCGGTCCGACAGAACTCCAGGTGTCTAGTGGTAGTCTGACAGAAGTATGTTCCTCAGGTGATGTTTCAGTAGAAGTTCGGGACTAAGGTGGTGGTCCGGCATAAATCTAGGCATTAGGTGGTGGTCCAGTAAAAGTTCAGGCCTCGGGTGATGGTTCAGCAGAAGTCTAAGCCTTAGGTGGTGGTCCGGTAGAAGTCTGGGCCTTAGGTGGTGGTATAACAGAAATCCATGCCTCTGGTGGTGGTACGGCATGAGTTCGAGCCTTAGGTGGTGGTCTGGGAGAAGTCTGAGCCTTAGGTGGTGGTCCGGTAGAAGTCAGGGCCTCATGTGTTGGTCCGACATAAGTTCGATCCTCAAGTGATGGTCCAACAAAAGTCTGAGCCTCAAGTTAAGGTCTGGCAGAAGTTCAGGCCTCATGTGTCGGTCTGGTAGAAGTCCAGGTCTAAGGTGGTGGTATGGCAGAAGTTCGGGCCTTAGGTGATGGTCCAACAGGAGTCCGGGCCTCAGGTGGTGGTCCGAGAGAAATTTGAGCCTCAGGTGGTGGTCCGACAAAAGTCCTGGCTTTCGGTGGTGGTCCGGCAGAACTCTGGGCCTCAAGTGGTGGCCCGATAGAATTTCGGGCCTCAGGTCGTTGTCTGACATAAGTCCGATTTCTGATGAAGATTAAGGGTAAATGGGGAGGGCCGAAATTTGATGAAGATTTCAGGCTGGGGGGCAAGAGCGATCTCCGATCTCTCTATTGCTCTCTTAAGCTTGGGGCCCCTTTCAAGAGGAAGGAGGTGTCTATTTGTAAATTTTCTAGAGTGACATGGCCCTTAAATTTGATGAAGATTAAGGGTAAATGGGGAGTGGTTTGGATGGACGGCCGATGTTGAATCCCTTGATCGTGGACCATTCACTGGACATTTGAAGGTCTTAAAGATGTCAGAATTCAGTGATCTTGGGCTCGTTGGATTCGTCTTGTCGAGCCACTCGATTCGTTTGTAAGCATGTCACATTTGGAAACCATTTGGTAACCCAAATTGTGGTTCGAACCTTCCAACAGTGCTTTGGACCCTTGATTTGGACCCATTTGGGCTCCGATTGAGTCGAATTTGGTGTCGTTGGGTTTGTATTTTTAAGACGTTCAGTTTGATTATAAATTTGCTGAAATCGAAATTCAAATGATCCCAAATTTAATTTTGGAAGTTTCCAACTTGAATTTTTCCTCGAGATTTGTGCCCGATCAGGATAATTTTGTGATGATGTACCAATAATAAATTGATAAATATGGCTCGGTGTCATGCCTCTATGGTATACATTGATATGTAACATTATAGTATGAGGGTCATTTGAGCTTAAGATATTATAAATATAAACTAATCAATATAAATCTTTGTTTAAATTCCTTATCATGGTCATTTCAATATTATTTCAATTCTTTCAAACCAGATAGAACAGATGCAAATGAAAATTAAATGAATATTAAAATGAAAATATTTTTACCGCATTATCATTTAGTTATATTTATGTTCTATCATATCTTCACATTTCTACTTATGATATTTTATTTTCCTGCTAACTAATACAAATATTTATTTTATCCAAAAATCAGGCCAATCAAAATTTCTTTTGTAGATGTTTTTACTTGCATGTTTAATTTTGTTTTACAATAATTTTAGCATTATGATTTGGAGGTGTTATGAGAGGTCCATGAGAATATCTAACCATGGAAGATGTGATAATTTTCACATTTACACATTCAAATTTCTGAGCTTTTTTGACATCCTCTCACACCACTATTAAAATATTGGGCCACAAAATTATTTTCATTATTTACATAATTCTCTTTATTGCTCATCATTAAAATTTTAATAAAATTAAGGCTTCGTTTGGGACGGCTTTTTTATTACTTTTTAAAACGGAGTTTTAGTACAAAAATAAAAAATTGTAATAAAACTCCGTTTTAGAAAACAGTAAAAAAACTGTCCCAAACGAAGCTTAAATGTACCATTGTTTGCTTCTTTTATGACATGGCTTTATTACTTCAATTCATTTATATGAAGTGCAATTTGTGCACGTTCATTTATACTAATATTATTGAATTTCATCAAATTGATCAATTGTTGTGATTTTCTAAAATGAATAGTATTTAAATTACTTGTATTTTATACATTAGTGCATTTCATACATATTATTAACTTACATTACATAGAAAAATGATAAGACTAATATAAGATAAATATGATATTTGCATGAAGCAATGAATAATATTTATTACCACTAATTAATACATGTTAGCTTTTTAAATATAATACCCTATGTACAACTTTCCTTAAAATAAAATATTTATGATTTAATTATGGATGTTTAACCTGAAATTGATTTACTAATTTATGTTGACAGACAGGAGTGACAACTCTTTATAAATTATTGAAAGTCAAATGAGCTCAAGCAATAGAGCAGAGCATGAACCTATAAATTTATTAACAAGTCAAGCTCAAACTTAGTAAACGATCAAGCACAAGTCGAGCTCGAGCTCAACTAGAACTAAAAAGGTTTAGCTCAACTCATTTACACCCCACTACATAATATTTCTAATTTCAGAGTTTTCAAGTGAAATTCTTGTGCCTTTACATTCTTATTTGATTTGTACACGTGGCATTGATTTAATCACATAAAGTTTTAAAAAAAATCTTTTAACTTTAGTAACATAAATTTAACTTGAGAAATAAAAAAAAATTATGAATTATATGTTTATTGGGGTCTCAATGGAAGGAATCCTTATCTGACTACGACAGATATTTTACTGGGGACAGTGGAGAGACCAAAGGTTGCACCGTTGCAGGTCCACTGTATTCTCATCCTCCTATTGAATGTGAATAACACACTTAGAAATCATTACAATCAATTTCATATAATCAATCACCACATTCAATAATGGAATAATCAAATTCATCTTATATATAAATAATCATATTCAAAACAACAATAACAAGCAAAATCCATACTTCAATAACCACATTGAAAGAAATTTTGAAAAAAATGTAATAGTACCAATATAGCCTTCATTTAGAACGGTTTTCTTAATGCTTCTTATAGCAGCTTTTTAATGAAGAAACAGTAAGAAAGTCATCCCAAACGAAGTCATAAAAAAAAGCAACAAAAATAAATCAAATCATGAACTCCATAAATAATGGAGAAAAAGAATGACAATTCAACAACAAATCTAAAGAGGGCTAGAAGCTTACATAAAAACAGAAGGAAGCAATAAAATAAGCGAAGTCAAAAACTCTAAAACTTTCCCTCCCTGAAAGTTAAGTAAACAAAATCAATTAAAAGTGAAACTGAACACCAAATTTGAAATGTGAAATTGAAACTTAACCCACAACACAGTTCATCTTGACCTGTTGGTTGAGAGCTTATGCTTCCAACTAAGAGGTCTTAGATTTGAATATTTGTGTATGCGTTGTGTGTGTGAGTTTGCCTTAAATGACCTAAATGTCCAAAAAAAAAAAAAAACTTAACCCACAAAGGTCCTATCAAATAATCCTAATCCCAACCAGTGGCAGCAGGAGCTGAAGCGGGATCCCAACCAGGGGCAGCAACAGGAGATGCATCAGTTTCTGCAACTGGAGCCGCAGCAGCGTCCCAATCAGCTGTTACTGCAAAAGTTGAAAATTAAATGTTAAAACAAGCATTTAATCATCATCTTTACAACATGGAGAAAGAGAAAGAAATTTAGCAAGATTAGACTTTCTATCCACAATTCATGAGAAATTTAAACCAAAAGAAATACCAAATAATTTTCAATTTTTCAGTACACACTTCTTCAATTGTGAATGAGAAAATCAATCGCAAATGAAATTGAATTTTTTTGGAGTAGATAAATACAAAAGTTGTGCTATATCTCATATCTTCATTTGCTTTAAGATTTAATGTGGTTATTGAAATCTATCACCACCACTCTCACGAGCATTTCTGCTTCACACATTGTCAACTTCGTTAATATCCATATAATGAATATATGATAATTAGACTAATATTAAGAAAATAAAAATATGATTGATAATTACAGCTAAAATAATATGGATAAATTATAATTATGCTAATAGATTAACATTAAAATTTATGTTATAATAATTCAAAAAATAATGTTTTTATTGATTCACGTTCTTATTCATGATTTTTAAATTAAACAATAGGTAAACTATCAAATAATTTAAAATTAATAAATAATTACTAAGTTATAATTATGGATTAGTATGCTATGCTTAAGATGAATAAATTTGATTCATATAGCCGACCCCACGTGGTGGGATAAAGGTCTGTTGTTGTTGTATGATCTACTTAAGATGTTGATTATAGTTTATCAAATTAAAATTGGTACTTATTTTTTCTTATCAATATAGGATTAGCATAAGCTCTAACAAAATTTTCAACTCTCTTTAAATCATATATTTATATGAATCCTAAAATCTAAAACAAACAGTTGTCGATTATTGTTTATAACAATAAAATTGGAACTGTTTTTTTCCTATCAATATGATTTGTCTTATCAAAATAGGATTAACATAAGCTCTAACAAAATTTTCAAGTCTCTTTAAATCATATATTTATTTGAATCCTAAAATTAAAAAAAAGGCTAGCTAGATAGAAGATTTAGTAAGCCTTAATATATGTCATTCCAAACAATTTTTAGGATTGTAATGCTCTGCTTAATATGATGATAAATGATTCATGTACCCGACCCCATGTGGTGGAATAAAGTCTTGTTGTTGTTATTTTATGATCTACTTAAGAAGTTGATTATAGTTTATAAAAATAAAATTTTACTATTTTATCTTATCAATATGATTTTTCTAGTCAATATAGGATTAACATAAGCCCTAACAAAATTTATGTCTCTTTAAATCACATATTTAATTGAATCAAAATATCTAAAATAAATAGCTAAATAGAAGATCTACTCAGCCATTATGTCATTCCAAACAACTCTTAGGATTATTATGCTATGCTTAAGATAAAGAAAACATATTCATGTAGCCGACCCCACATGGTGGGGGGATAAAAACTTTTTGATGATGTTGTATGATCTACTTAAGATGTAGATTATAGTTTGTCAAATTAAAATTGGTGCTGATTTTTCTTATCAATATGATATTTCTTATAACAATAGATTAACATAAGCTTTTGCAAATTTTTCAAGTCTGTTTAAATCATATATTTATTTGAATCATAAAATCTAAACAAATAACTAGATAGAAGATTTAGTTAGACTTAATACATGTCATTCCAAACAATAGGATTTACTAAATCCAAATGAAAGGATTTTATTAAATCCAACTTGAGCAAAACCTACATACAGCCAAACAACCCTTTATAGAGATGCCAAAGAAATAGAAGGGCCCCCTATTCACCATCAAGCTACAAAAGGTACCTACCATCACCCTTTTCTATCAACATTTTATTCCAAAAAATTCTTAGGATTTACTAAATCCAAATTAAAGGATTTTATTAAATCCTACAAGAGTTAAATCTACTTACAATTAGAAAACCCTTTAGAGACGCCAAAAAAATAGAAGGGGGCAACTAATTGTCATTAAGCTACAAAAGCTAGCTACCATCACCCTTCTCTATCAACATGCATATGGAAAATACAAAATTAACAATAGAAGGCAAATAAATACAATCAGTAGAAGCCGAAGAGATAAGTGCGCCACTGAATTAGCCATCTTCCGCCACATTAAACACTATATCTTCCTTTTACATAGTGCCTTTAACTTTTATCTGCTTGTTTTATTGCATCTTGTCTTCATTAGCTTATATTGTTCATCACTATCTGCATTTGTAAATTTAGGTCCTATGCAAGAGGAAGTAGCTTCCCGTCTTTACAATGTCAAGGCAACACCAAGGCATGTGGTTTAATTATTTTCCTATTATATTTATATTGTTTATCTATGATTATAATTGATTTGACTATATAATTTTTTGTTGGTATTGGGGATATGTGTTATTATAATTTGATCATTAACAATGTTGAATTTTAGTTCAAGGAAAATGTTATTTGTATACATCATTTAGTTGATAAAATATGATTAAATTTGTATAGGAACAGAACAATTTAACCTTTTTGTCAGATAAAAGTTAATTGGCAGGACAGGATCTCAAAGAATACTGAACAAGTAAACATCAATTCTTGCATGTTAGGTTTTTAATAAATGTTGATTCAATTACAGGATAGATTTTACGTTCCATGCATACATTAGATAAAAATTTGAAATTGTAAATATATTAAATGCATTATCCATAAATCATATCAAAAAAATATTTCAATAATATAATTAACTCTTACTTAGTAGCAAACATTTGTAAAGCTAAAGTTCAACAAACTAAATTGCAATCCACTAGAATCTATTTAAACAATGTTCCCTTCATATGCATGCAACGACAAGCAAATACAATAGTTAAAATAATTAATATTAGATGATAGCTCAAACCTTGAGAAGAAGTCCACTCAACCCCAGCAGTTGGTGCAACCAAGCCAGGAACTGCTCCCACATCAGGAGCAGCATTTGCAAAATCACTAGGCCATTGTTCAGAAGGTATGATACCACCATATTCAGCTACAACACCATAATCAGGGGCAACAGGGGCCTCCCCTTCTTCTTGTTGCTCCTTGGCTTCCTCAGGATCTCTGTGAAAGAAGAGATCAACCTACATGCACCATGGAGGCATGGATTAAATTTTATTAGTAACTTAAAACAACATCAAAGAAAATATTTATAAAAAAAAAGGTTTCATAACATCCTGAATGGGTAAGTTATTTCTTACAATATCATTAAAAATCTCAACTTTAACTTAAAAAATTAAATAAGATATATTATGTTGGGAAAAAAAGAAAATTAACAGCCCATCCGATGAAACATAAGTTGCAAGCATCAATAGATGTATATAATTAAACCAAAAAAAAAAAAAACATGAATACTTGCCATAACATCCCACTTGTGTCCTGGAGCAATAGTACCACGCATCTGGAGGACCATCCTTGCCAACAACCAGAAGAGACAACCTATACTGTGCTTCCCCTTGTTGTTAGCAGGAATTCCAATATCAACAAACCGCATTGGTGAATCAGTATCACAAAAGGCAATCGTTGGAATATTTCCAAGAGCAGCTTCCTTTATTGGCTGTACAATATAAACACACAAAACGATTAAGATAGCATTTCTAGAAAGCAACCCTATACGACAAGCAAATAGACAACTTGCCTGGTGATCAGTCCTTGGATCAGTAAGAATAAGCAGACGAGGTTCACTAAAGGATGTTTGAAGCTGGTTAGTGAAAGTTCCAGGGGTATGCCTCCCAGCAATAGGGTGAGCTCCAGTGTATTGGGCAAACTTCAAGACTGCCCTTTGACCATACGGCCTAGCAGACTGGACAATTATGTCTTGAGGATTTTCAATGGCAACAATTACTCTAGCTGCAAGCTGTATCTTCTCCCAAGTTTTTCCAAGATTAATAATGTATATCCCTAAATTTCAAGTTTAGAGGGCATATCAATACACTAATATACCAAAAAAATTACCCTGACAAATAGTTTAAACATGTAAATATGATGAAGATGATGACAATAAATGATGATATGCGCATAAACCGTTTTGAAGGCTGAATAGCCTCATACCTTGTGATTTAAAAGACAGTATCCTCAAAACTTAGTCATAACAAAAACACACAAAATGGCCAAAAAGATACAATATGAAAGAAACAAATCCTTCAATCACACTGCCACTGAACTTAACGCCATACAATCAACAAGATGCAATATAAACAAATCACCCCATTTGAGAATTAACAAATCGCCCATGATTTTTTTAATTGAAAGTTACGTGCAGAAAGAGAGACGTGAACTAATGAGAATTGCAACATATATGATTATAAAGTAACATAAAGCGTCGCTCCGAAAATAAAAGATAAATTCAGAGTGTCAACTTCTAAGAAAGGTTAGCAAATCATAAGAAGCGCCTCTAAAATCTATAGATCTAGGCGTAGAAAGAGCCGGGCTTGCGCTCTTACCGTCAGTCCGACGCTTAAAAACATATCTTTCCATCTGGAAGTTGCAGTTCTTGGTTCCGAGGTGCACATGGGCAGCCAACATCATCTGGATGTCTTGCTCCTTCTGTGTCGCCATCCACAAATTTTAGCTAAGCTAGGGTTAGGGAGTGTTTGGAGGTCGGAGGAGGTCGCAAGCAAATCTGGCAACAGCGGCAGTCGAGAGAAATTTTGGAAGCCCTAATTTTTCAGCGGGTTAAATGGGAGATTTTGGAAGCCCTAATTAATATTATGTTTAACCAAAGAGGTGGGTAGGAATGTCAATTTCAAGTTACGGGTCGAGTTCGGATCTGACCCGGGAATGACCCTGCATTTTTCAGGTTCGGATCAATCTGAACCGTTTTTATAAACGGGTCGATTTTCAAAACCCAAAACCGACAAGTCTCAAGTTCGGGTCAAATGAAAAATAAAAAAATTAAACAATAAGTAAAATTTTTAATTAAATAAATAAAATACAAACTCAACTCGTTTACAATTATCTCAAATTTCTTACAAGTTACAACTCAATTGACCATTTGATCCTTTCAATTATAACCTCATTGGCTCAATTTAATTTATAAATTATAAAAAACTTTACAGTAAATCTAATTATCTAAATTTGAGAATAAGAGAAATATTGAAATGCTCCTCAAAATAACGACTTCAAATCTGCAATAACCTACAATAAAACAAAATATATAAGTTGCAAATTTTAATATGTATTATATAATAATAATATATTGTTCTGCTCAAAGTAAACCCTCCAAATCATTAATCTCATAATAAGATCATTGTGATGTAAGATATAAGTTTAATCAATATTAACAAATTATCATCCAATGTGACAAATTATATTAATTTAATATATGTTCTATTCAGTTATTATGCTAATATGCTCTTTCAGTCTTTCTAATTTCTAAGATAATATAAATGTCACATGGTTGTAAATTGTAATTGCAGTATAACACATAAGAACTTACACTTATACGACTCCCAACGGCCATCACCCACTTTCATTTTATAAGGTTAATCATCATCGCTTCATCACTTATATGATTCATAGCTCCTCAATTTCTCATTTGAATTTTAGGAAATAGAAAGCAGCAACCGAACAGGCGAACAACAAATAGAACCGTAATACAAAAAATAATTTACAAGCAGCAGCTAGCAACTTCACTGAAGATCCTCACTTCATCACTTATATGACTCCCATCAATTACAAATTACAAGCAGTAGCTAGTAAAGACTTCAAATGAAAAGCCTCAATTCATTTCACTTCCATTCAAATAGCAAAAAACAAAAACAAAAAACATCAGCTATCGTCCCAAATTTTGTAAATCAAATAGCAGCTAACAAAAAACAACAACTAGTATTTTGTAAATCAACTTCAGAAAACAAAAATCAGCAGGCAGTAAGTTAGAATTTCAGCAACCGAACAGCAGAAATATAGAACAGATTTTACAATAAGTAGCCATCAACTTCACTATGCAACTGAAATAAAATAGCAACCAAATGTTGTTTCAACAACCAAATGTTATTTCAGCAAACAAACAACAACTTCATTATGAAGCATTTCAACAACCAATTGTCCAACACACCAGTTCTAACTTCACACATAACACTTAGCATGATATCTAAATTAAACAGCAATCAAATGTTGTTTCAGCAACTAAACAACCTCACTATGCAGCATTTCAGCAACCAAATGTCCAACATATAAGTTCTAACTTCACACATAACACTTAATAGGATATCTAAATTAAACAGCAAACAAATGTCCAAATTAAAAAAGGTAGGAAAAAAGTATGTTAACCAAATGTCCAAATGAAATGTTAAATTGGAATCATCTGATAATTGAACTTTCAATCGGTTCTACATCAATTTGAGTGACATGTAAATCAAGGATATCATCCATAACAGCATCTAGTTCTATGTCATGAACTACTGCAAAAAAAAAAAAGAAAAGAATTTGAGCTTAACTGGTAAATATGAAAAAAAAGATAAATAAAAAAATGTTGAAGAATAAAACACCATATTTTGCATACAACTAATAATTTTGCACAGACAAGTGCCTCAACAATATCATGCTTTAGTGAACTTCGATGTTGATCTGGTATTCTACCGCTATTATTGAAAGCACTTTCTGATGCCACTGTACTTATAGGAATGCACAAAATGTCATGAGCCATAGCATATATACCATAAAATCTATATTGGTTGCCTTTTTAGAAATACAAGATATCTAAATCAATCTTTGCATCTAGGTTTAGCTCATCCAAATAAATTTCTAGCTCTAATTTCCTATGCATAATAATTTCCTCTTAAAAAGACTCAAAATCCTGTGTGTGAATATAGAAAATTTATAAAATAAAAGAAGTACATTTAGGCTTTACTGAATATATAACTAGTTCTTAATGTAATACTTAGAAAAATTGTGACTTAAGTATAGTTGTAGATGTACTTCATGATGTACCAACTTCAACCATTTGGGATGCACGTATATGTTATCTTGTTAATTCATTAACAGTTAAACTATAGTTTGTAAATAAAGAGAATAAGTTCTTTTTAACATTTATTAATTTATGGTGGTAATCACCTTCATATAGTCTTCTATAACACCATTCAACAAAAACAAATGTGTATCGCGGATCTAAAATGACAGTTATAGTCAGTATAACAAAAAATCTATAATAATGTTTCTCAAAGTTGACTATCATTCATGCTGCCATTATTTTGATGCATTCATATCCACTTAAGAGTTCATGTTTCAACAATGCATAAGCTGTAGAAACACAAGGAAAATATAAATTGGTAGTTGGGTACTTTGATTCATATATAACACATGTTATCTAGTAGAAAGGAGCCAATAATTTCTAAATAGATTCAACTTTCTCCCACTCAACATTACTTGGACAATTCTTATAATTTGAATCACCCAATTTTAAATGCTAAAAAGCTCGTCGATAGTAAATAGCACTATCTAGCATGATAAAAGTGGAGTTTCATCTGGTTGGAACATCTTGTCTCAAGCCTCTCTTTCCATCTAGACAACTCTGTTTGATATAATCAATAAACTTTTGCTTCCTCGCTTGCGAGTCTTTTACATATTTAATACTCTCCCGAATTTTAATTATTAAAGAATCAACCTCCTTCAAACCATCTTGAAGTATGAGATTAACAATATGTGTAGTACAACGAATATGAAAGAACTCATCATCACAAAGCAAATTATCATGTAAACATAAATGATTTCTTAGATATTCAACTGAGGTATTTTTTGTTGAAGCATTATCCAAAGTAATGCTAAAAAGTTTGGTATTAATTTCCCACTCCATAACAAGTGACTGTAACTTTTCAAACAATGCAATGCCATCATGAAGAGGCGACCTGAAACCAAAGCTGATAATCTTTTTTTGCAAATGTCAATCATTATCTATAAAATGCATTGACAAACAAATGAACCCATATATATTAATAAATGTCCAAAGGTCCGATGTTAAGCACACCCTACTTCTCAATTTTACTAACTGTGAACGTATGTTACATTTCTCTTTACAAAATAATTTCTTACAATCACTTAGTGTAGTGTTTCTAGAAAACAACTGCAAGTCTCGATGAAGATACATTAGAAGAGCTTGCACTCCAACCACTCAACACACTAGAAGGGTAAGTCATGCATAATGATACATGCAATAAACATGTCACAAAATTCTGACTAACCAAACTTACTATCAATCATAGAAATATATGATTCAGAGTTTGTTTGCAAAATGAGTTGTCCAATATCACGCATATTTCTTTTTTTTTACAATTTTTCAAGTGTCGTCTTAGATTAGCAGTGTCATTTTTACTATCACAGAAATTTGTCACGCCAAATTTCTTGCATTTACACCTTGGCTTACCATCTTTTGGCTTAGGCAACTTCTCAAAATAACCCCAAACAACCGAAGTCATTATTCTCCGCTTCTTAGCAACTTCACCTCCCTCATTACATTCAATGTTACATGCCTCAACCACTTTTTCAGATGACGCAACTTTTTTCATTTTCATCAAAACAAATATTATTAGGAATGATGTTAGAGCCATCCATCTATCAAAAATATTAGAAGACATCACAAATGCAAATATTTAAATATTTCTTACATGCCAAATTGGAATCAAAAGATAATAAATTCAGAAATTTTTGATATGAAGTGAACAAAAACTGTAAAAATTATTTTCATTTAATACTAAAACATCTTAAAGGGGCACCTGCAGCAAAATGATAAAAATTATGATGCAATAACCAGTAAACGAGTCAATAAACAACAAACCAGTCGATAACCAAAAGAAAAATGAAAAAATTCATGATGCCTAACTGCCTCAATGTTTTTGAAATCTGTAAAGGTTCAAACTGGGCTAAGTAGAGACAAATCAGACAACAATAACAATATTTTAAACACCCTAGTGAATAATATTCTCACAAATTAACCATTAATCATAATTTTTTTTTAAAACCCTAGCCGAGAATAACCTAACATATAATAGAAACGAGATATAAAGTACAAACACATCACGAAACACCTTCATTTTCTAAAAATCTCAACACACTAGCAGAGAAATAGAGAATAAGTGAAAAACAAAAAATTTCAACACCTTCATCTTCAAAAATATAAAAAATGGTAATAAAAATGAGATACAAACAGATCAGAGAATGTCGGAACCAAAACATAAGCGAGGACGACGTGCTCTAGCACCGGAGAGGCGGAGAGAAAGAAAGAAAAGAAACCCTAGACATATAAGAAGCCACAGACGGAACAAAATAATAAAAATATCTTCTGCCCGCTCGAGTCTCCACGCCCGCATCACAGGCCGCAGATATTTACTCATAAAAAGCGCAGGTCATTTCGGGTTAGGTTTAGGTTTTCCGGTTGACCCGAATCCGACACAAAAAACTAAACGGGTTAAAAATTAAAATCCTAACCCTACTCGTTCTTTAAACGGGTCGACCCGAACCCAAAAATTTTGGGTCAGTTTCGGATCGGGTTATCGGGTCGGATCAAATGTTAACAGCTCTAGAGGCGGGGCAGTTGAAAAATTACCAAAATATTTGCGCTGATAAAAAAAAAATTCAGGAACTGTATCAAAATTAATTAAGTATAATATTCGACTAATTATTAATCAGGAATGTATTGAAATAATGAAACCGCAATTCAGATTTAAAATGTTGTTATCAATACTAATTAAGTTAATGAATCCATATATATTATATATTAAGTTTTTATTAATAATGAATTAATAATGCATTAAAATGGAAAAGCATAATATTCTATTAGATAAGTTAAATCACAAATAATATCAATATATTCTTAATTAACTAATATTAGCATAATGTTAATTATATTTTAATCAATTTTAATAATCATAAAATAATATTTAAATTAATCATTAACTAGTAATTTATAAAACTGATTAAAAAATTATTTTCAATGAAATTAAATCACACATAATATGAATTGTCTTAATTTAATATTAATTATTAAAATTAATTATTAACTTTAAATTCTAACAAATGAAAATCAAAGTGCTACACCCATACTATCAAAAACCCACTTTCTATGACTATCGCTCCAATCTAAAACCCTCAACGAAAGACAAACAAAAAAGTCACAATAGGAGTTCTCCAACGAAGGCATCGATGAAATTTTTGTGTGTGAAGGAGAAAAGATAAGTAGCCGAAAAAATAAACTTTTGCTAAATCTCATATGAGCTAGTCAGGATGGTATATATCGATCTTTAATCCCTTTTGTGCTTTTTTTGTTAAATATAAAAAATTCACATAATTCACAAATTTAATAAATATGTCATTTTAAAGCAAAAAAAGGAAAGAAACTAGATTTAATATTATGTAGGATTTAAAGTTTGTTTTATTTATATTTAGCAAGATTTAGGCTAATTCATGTTATCAAGTTGCCCTTTATAGTCATTTTTTGCCTATAGCTTGAGGGGCTGTTTAGTAAAGTAATCAAAAGAAGCATTTTAAATATGAGTAAGATAACTACAATGTTGGAAGTTATTTTTTTTTTTAACATAAACCTAGGGCACATGAGAGGATGGTGAGAAAATCTAATGACAAAATATAATGTCACAAGGATAGCCAATAAGTTGGGGTTTTGTGAGGAGCAAGTGAGCTAATTTTCCCGACAATGTGTGATAGTCACTGCATTATTATCTCACAATGCTATGCTATTTTGAATTCTTTGGATTTTGACAAATTATTAATTCATTGAATATGAACTAGAGGGATTCTAACTTCCTCGATCGGATACTTTATATTTATTATCTTTTAATCATAGACAAGTGAATTTTAAAATCCCCGCAATTGATTTATACAACACTATAATTGATATGTTACCAAAAATAGACTAGATGGGACATGAATCTTGAGGCATATTTGAATTTGAAACTTTCAAAATTAAAATCAAGACCATACGAATACTAATTTAAGTAAACTTATAAGCAAATTAAACGTCTTGTCTAGACGATAATGATCCACTTGAAGTCCAAATGATCATATGTAGTGGTATAATGTATTAAGAAATTAATAAACCTTTATTTAGATCATAGTATAGATGTTATGTATGCCTAAAATTTAAATATTGAAGTTTGATATCTCATAGAAAAAATAGCTTGATTTGGCACAAATCTCATGTCAAATTGATGTGGAAATTTTTCAAAATTCAATTATATACTATATGAACACTAATTTCAACAAATTTACAGTCAAACTGATTGGGCCGATGAGATAAACCCAATAACCCTAAAAGTAATTAGATTTGAGTCCAAAACAATCAAGCTCAAGTGCTTAAAACATGGTTATAAACTTAGGATTTTAATTAGATGTTTGAATTTTGTATGCTCATAATCAAATTGACATCTTACCAAGTTGAATCCAACTAGTTCATGATATCTTACTTTCGGCATCATTAAAGAACCTAAATGTTGAAAGAATGCTATATGATAAAGTAAATCAATATAGTTGTCTAATAGAGAATGTTCGCATTTTGGCTATATTTACAAAGGAGAACATTTTAAAAATTTATAAATAGACCCACACTCTCAATATGAGAATAACAATTAGCTTAATATTTAATAGAGCTTAAAGTTTTGATTTTTGAAATATCTCAAAGCTCAACTATAGCACAACCACAAAAACCATAGCTTGAACACTCATATCTAACTACCGCCCAACTATAATAACCTGGAAATTTTGAAAATAATGTTTAAATGAAAATATGGAAATTTGAACAAGAGCACAGTGACACTGGGAGGCATTGCTAACTCTAATAATTTTTCGGAAATAATTCAGCGCAGCAATGTTGATGTGGCACTACGGCACAACATTGTTTTATATGCAGCACTACAACGGTGGGTCATCAGAGAGTCGCGACACTAGACACTGAAAAAAAAAATATAGATTTCTCCTCCACTCAGCCACCCTCCCCCAATCCAACCATTGAGCTTGCCAGGGGAAGGAAAGGAATAGAGGAGGGGAAGGGGGAAAAGGGAGAGAGGGAGAAGAGAGAGAACTGCTTCGGGTTGTTTATGTCTGTTGCTCCAATTAGGAAAAATCTTCTAATCATAGTAGGTAGCCTAAAACCTTGCACTTTTTCTAATGATTTTTAGTTTGATTAATTTAATATTTATCAAATCAATAAAAATACACTTTATCTTGACTTACCACATTTTTATTATGTAACTTTTTTTGTATATGATAGATATAGATCATATGATCATTTAGACTATAATATATACTATTTATTATAAATGGGGCTTGAGTTTCCACCCCTAGCAAATCTTTTCCTTCCATTTTATTTCTTCAAAAATTATCCTAGCCCTTTGTTTAAAAGAAAGAAAAAAGAAAAAAATAAAATAAAATAAAAAAATTACTCAGCTGTGTGATGAGCACAGAGCGAATCATTCTTTCGCCTTTTACTAAAGAATACCGTGTGCTCGTCACATAAAGCAGCATACGCCAATTTTTTCAGGGTTCTCGCTGAAGAGATCCCAACTTAAAAAAAAAAATAATAAAAAAGAATGTACTATATTTTTTATTACTTTAAACGGCTCTTTAAATTGCTCTTTAAATTGCATTATAATTTTTATTACTTAAAAAATTATACCATATTAATTGAATTTAATTAAGAAATCCGGCAACCTATTAAACAACTATTACATAATCCGTGACCAACTGCTCTTATAGAATCCACCACATATTACATACAATTAATTACAAAATTTAAACTAATTAGTTGATTTAAACACAATAATATTTCATTTAAGCAAATGAATGACCATTTAAGCCTCCGTTTCGGCGTTTCCTATTCGCGTTCGATTTCAGCTTGCCCGAACTTTTCTTCTTCCTCTCTACTGTCTCCTCTGGTAGGTATCTTCTCCAATTATTTTAGCCTCTTCAGCTTTTATAATGGTTCTCCTATGATTGCAGATCTGCCTAATGAATTTCTTGGTAAGCATTCTTTTTTCCTCTCCATAATATTTAATGCTCTTCTCCTTTGCCTCTTATTGATATCAAATCTTTTATTTCACAATTAAACTAGTTGGAATGTCTATGAAAAAAAAAAAAATGTTGAACTTCATGCCCATTGGAATCTCCATTAGATCAATAAAATGGTTAATTTTTTTACATTTGAAATGACATTTTCATACACCTATCGACTCTCATTGGTTTTTCCTAAGCTCTGCCCTAATTTTTATTTCGCTGTTTTGATTGAGCTCACTACTCTTCTTTCTAATACTTGATCAATGAATTCGATCTCTAGCTAATTCTTGAGCTTGTTTATTAAATGAGCTCGAGCTTAATTTGGCTCGGCTCGATAGCTCATTAGCTCAACCTTAATACAAGTCGAGTTCGAGCTCAATTAGAACTAAAAAAACTTAACTCGATTAAACAGATACTCAGACTTCGACTCGTTTACACCCCCTATGCATAATATTTTTACTTTCAAAGTTTTTAAGTGAAAATTCTTGTTTATTTTATTTGTATGCATGGTGTTTTTATTCACATAAAGTTAAGACAAAAAAATCTTTTAACTTTAGTAAAATAAATAAAATTGAGAAATAAGAGATGAATTATATGTTTTTTATAATAATAATATAAATAGTATGCATATAAATTACTTATTGATGATGAAATATAACATTATCCTTCATCCCTCCAAATTCTTTTAATATTTCTATCCCTTGATGTCACGATATCTAATCTTGCCCGCAAAGGCATAGTCGTGCCCTAGTTTAGCTGTCCGCGATTCTACTTGACGTCTCTTCTCTCTCTTCGCCGTCCCCTCGCTGTTCTCCGGTCGTCACCGCCTGGTCTCCGCTTGCTCTTACCCTGGCGCTAGGTGCGTTTTTTGTGTTCTGTTTTCCGTTTTCTCTTTTCCCTTCTTCGGGTAAATCGAAACCTTAGTGGTATTTTTATCTTTTTTAATTTATTCGAATCGCTTTGGTGATATTATACAAAGAACAGAAGGTATCGATTTTGGGGAGAGAGCAAGAATCATCCGTAAGATGTTTATAAAAAAAATCATTTTTTGCGCATCATTTTGCGTGGTCTAATGTTTATAACACGGCGTTCGCTTTCTGCGTCTTCACGGTAGTTTTATAAGAAAGAAAAACCAGTTTCCATGTCTTTATCTGCTTGATTTGGAACAAAATAGCATCTCTCTAGCCATCCAATCCATTGGTGAGTTTTGCTTCGTTTGATTCTGTTCCATCATCATCATGATGATGCGATTCTTATTCTTTTGACCTGTTTAAGGGTTTTGTGTGGCGGTAACTTTTCCATCTTTTCTTTCCTGTTTCTATCCCTTCCTTAATATCCGAGGTTTGTGATATCAATGTATAGATACACGTATAGAAGGAATGAAGGATCAGTGCAGGTGGTCTGCTTTTGAACTTTTATTGTGTTCATTAACTTTGTGGGTAAAATGAAAAATTCACCCAGCATATTATTATCTTATTTTTCTTGTGAATTGCAAGTGGTTTCTTTGTTTTTTAGATTTTTTTTTTTCATTGAGTTGAGTTTCTGGTCTAGTTGATTTTGATTAGGATGACAATTCTTGCTTAAGTAGGGATTTTCTCATTTTTGTTAGTCCTGTTTTCTATCTGAAACATCTGTTAGCCCCTTGATCAAGGCTTAAACTTTAATTGAAACATGAGCTTTTTTGTAAACTCTGTCAATATTATCATATGAAATTATGTGAATTGTTTTTCGGTTTCTTGATATCTTCAATTTCTTTTATATGAGTATGAGTAATGATCAATGAAAGATCTTATGGTAATGTTGGGAACTAAGCAGATGAATGATCAGTTTACTTAGATGTTAAGAACATAACAAAAAATGGTGGGCGGTTTATGCTAGTGAATGAATTGGCTTGGTTGCAAGATTTTGATTTGAAAAGAGGAGAAATGATTGGAATAATTTTTGTATTTCATTGGGGATCTTGAACTCTATTTATGCACCAAGATTCTTGCTTACTTTTTAACTTCTGCCAAATTACTAATTACATTGGAGATGAGAAAGATAATATGCATCTTGCACATATTTCTTTCTCTCAATGCAATGATAAGGAATGGTGTTTGCAAATATGTTATCGAGCTGTACGATGCATCATAAATTGAATGTGACCTAAAGTGAATGTGAATTTGGTGTGGTGGTCAGATGCAACTAAGTGTTGTTTAATTTGTGAGTTGACTGTAATAGCTGGTAAATTTTGTGAGTTCAAGGAGGGATTTGGTTATATCTATAAACTTATGCTATGTAGGGTGTATTATAATGATGATATGTAAGGAAATAGATGGTAAATTTTGTTGTATGATTCAAAAGTATTCTATGAGGTACATTTTTTTGAGTTTATTATGATAAGTGTAAATTTTTTATGATGATTCATTGACATTGCATCAACTTTAATCTAGTAGATGAATGATCTCAACTTGTGACCTTTTTATTTGCATTCCATTACAAGGTTAATGCACTTGTTGACCTCGATTTTGCCGAGAATTGGGCTTGGAGAGTTGACTTGGTCAAATTGACCAAGCCAGACCCCAAGACCCTCTCCAATAGGTTCAGTGGGTCAGACCCAACCTACTGGACCTAGTCTTGGGCCTTGGGTCAACCTAGTTGACCAAGTCAACCAGGGTTGACCACCTAGCCCATTAAGAGCTCAAATCAATTTTAAATCATTTTAAATTCTTTCTTGAGCTCGAGCCTCCTCCCCATGGACCTAATTGACTGATTTGATCAAGTCAAACATTGACTTGGTCAAATCAGGTCATAATAGCCTATTTTATTGCAATTAAGACCTAATTAATGGGAATTAAAGCATCCCCTTGATTTGAAATTGGAACCACGGTCTCTCTTGCTCTGAATTTCCTCCAAATCAACTCTTGATTAGATCTAGACCGTTCCCTTGGACTCCATCCGTTTAAATACCCAAAAATTAGGTCAAGGGATGGATCTTTTTGCAATTGCTCTCTCTCCAGACTTCCACAGACTCTAAAATCTCTTGTGGGAGTTCCTGGAGTTCCCCACGACCTTCCCCCACCGAATCCCGACGAATCCCACTCGCCGGCGGCGAAATTCCGGCGACCTAAGGCCAAATCCGTCCAAGGCTTCGATCCACTCGATCCGGGGCTCGTTGGTTCGTGATTTCAACTACGAAAACTTACGAGGACAGTCTACAAGTGCAACCGTACAAAGATTTTGAAGATCCAACGGTTAGATTCTCTTAAAACCCTTAGAATAGGCTAAACACTTAGGATCTAAATAGATATCTTTACATTGTGTTTCGGATCAAAAAGTTTAGCCCCCACGATTTCTGTTCATATCTAGGTTCTGTGTTTAAAATTTCACAAATTTTGGTTGAGTATCGAGGGAGAACGAGCCAAAAAACCCTTTAGGGTTTCGGGTATCGCCGGCGATCAGCTAGGGCCGATCTCAACGTCCGTCTCGCGATAGACGCATGATCAAACCTCTTCGCAGTTTGGCCTTAACTGCCGATTTTCGCTCGCCAATCCGAGGACTACGTGCCACGATCTGGACGTCCGCCCGAACCGTGCGATCGACGTTCCTGAATCGTGCTTACTCATTCAAGTGACGCGCGGTCCCGCTGCAATCATCCCGCGTAATTGGCCGCCAATGATTGCTGGCGGCGCAATCATTGGCCCGAACCGCGGGTACAATGAACGCGCACCACATGGCGCGCCGTCTGATTTATTAATAAATATAGAAAATTATTTTTAAAGCTATTTTAACTTCAAAAAATCACAGAAAATTATTTTTCGTTCGATTTTTCGCGTAACAATACCTCGTTTTGTTTGTATTTTCATTCTCTACACTATAAAATTTTTTTTATAAAAAAACAATGTATATATTTTAATTATTAATAAAACAATAAGATACTCTTTTTATTATTTAATAATTATCTTAATTAATTATTACATATTATTATTTTAATAATTATTATCATACTAATTATTATTTGATTGTTAGTTAACTGTTTATTATTATTATATTTATTATATATAAAAAAATTGTATTTTCATAATAAATACTAGTTTATTGTTTGATTATTTTAAGTATTAAAAAAGTATTAACAACTAAAATATTATTATTATTATATATGTATATGTTTAAATTACTTAAATTTCCAGAACTATTAAAAAAATTATTTTTTATTTTATTGATTAATTATAATAATTATATATTAAATATATTTATTTTTGATTATTTAAATCAATTTATTGTATTTAAACTCAGAAAATCTACTTTCTCGTTTTTAATCCGCTGTCGACGCACAACACCCTGATTTGAGACGTATTTGAATTCTGCACATTTCGAACTAATTTACTTGAAAGTTTTGATCTGCCTGCATTACTTTGGAAAACAGCCAATTTTACTATTTTGAACTATTTACATTATTGTCTTTAAATTTTGAAATTGCGTAATTTCTCTTTTATGTCGATTTTGATGCACAACACTTTTTTGTGTATTTTGAATTTGCATAGTTAGACTATTTTTTAGATAAAAATTATATTTATATTTTCTGTTATTCAAAAAACAGTAAAACAGCATTAGTTTAAAATATCTTTTATGGTATTTAAACTTGTAAATGCATATCTTTTCGTTTTAAATCAGAATTATTGCTTAATCCCATCGATCTTTTTAGAAAAAACGTGTATTTTATTTGAAATCATTTCCAGTCACTGATTTTGGCTGTTTTGGCAGATCACTGTTTGAATTTGATTATTTGAGTATTTTTGATATGAATATTGATTATAACAATTATATTCAGGATACAAACTATTTTCAAATCGTTTTGAGCGTCGATTGAGTAATCAGTGTCCCCCTATATTTAGTAATTATGAATTAACCTATTTTTAAATTAAACTATTTTTCAAAGATTATATATATTTTACAATATTTTGAGTATTTGCGAAATTACTTATGTTATTAAATTCATAATTTCCGGGAGATCCACCTTTCATGAATTTTAGACATGGTTCTAGATATGAAGAGCTATCATGGGGAGAGGATTAGTGGTGATTGATTCCAATTATTCACTAATTCCTTGTTAGTGTCTTTCCTTTTATTTTTCGTAGATTGTATGTGTAGGTCGCACCACGAGCACTTGCTTAAGCTCTCCTTAGACTAAGGAGTATAAAAAATTTGTTGACCTAGGAGAGCCTAAGCCAAGTGCTCGTGGTGCGACATACACATGCAATCTACGAAAAATAAAAGGAAAGACACCTAAAAACGAATAATTAGTGAAGATTGGAACTCAATCACCCACTAATCCTCTCCCCCATGATTGCTTCATATCTAAACCCATGTCTAAAATTTCATGAAATAGGGATCTCCCGGAATTAGGAATTTAAATAACATAAAGTAATTCGCAAATACTCAAAATAATTGTATATAATATAATCTTTGAAAATATTTAATTTAAAAATAGGTTCAATTCATAATTACATAAATATAGGGGAGACCCACTGATTACTCAATCGACGCCTCAAAACTATTTGAAAATAGTTGATATCTGAAAATAATGTTATAATCAATATTCCATATCAAAAATACTCAAATAATCAAATTCAAACATGATCTGCCAAAACAGCCAAAATCAGTGACTGGAAATGGTTTCAAAATAAAATACACGTTTTTCTGAAAAATCGATGGGTTATACAAAAATCGATTTAAAACGAAAAAGATATGCAATTTACAAGTTTAAATACCATAAAAGAATATTTTTATAACTAATGCTGTTTTACTGTTTATTTGAATAACAGAAAATATAATATATATTTTATCTAAAATAGTCTCCTCAACTATTGCAGAATTCAAAATACACCCAAAACAAGTGCTATGCATCAAAACAGACTTAAAAACGAAAATACGCAATTCAAAGTTTAAAGACAATAATTAAATAGTTTTAAAATAGTAAAATTGGCTGTTTTCAAAGTAACTGCAGGCAGATTAAAACTTTCAAGTAAAACTAGTTCCAGAATGTGCAGAATTCAAATACGTTCAAATCAAGGTGTTGTGCGTCGACAGCGGATTAAAAAACAGAATACTGATTTTCTGAAGTTTAAATACAATAAATTGATTTGAATAATAAAAAATAAATAATATTTAATATATATATTAATATCATAAAAAAATAATTTTAATAGTTCTGAAAATTTAAAGTAATTTAAACATATACATATATAATAATAATAATATTTTAGTTGTTAATACTATTTTAATACTTAAAATAATCAAAAAATTAAACTAGTATTATTGAAAATACAATTTTTATATATAATAATAATAATAATTAAAACAAAACAGTAAAATATACAATAAAAATATAATAGTATGATAATAATTATTAAAAATAATTATAGATATAAATAAATAATATAATTATAAATAATTAAAAGATCTTACTGTTTATTAATAATAAAAAATATATACATTATTTTATAAAATTTTTATAGTGTAGAAAATGAAATACGAACAAAACGAGGTATTGTACGCGAAATCGGACGAAAAATGAATTTTCTGTGATTTTTGGAAGTAAAATAGCTTTAAAATAATTTTCTATATTTATTTTAATAAAATCAGACGGCGGCGCCACGTGGCGCGCGTTCATTGACCGCGGTTCGGCCAATGATTGCGCCCAGCAATCATTGGCGCCATCACTGCGGATGATTGCAGCGGGACCGCGCCGTCACTTGAATGAGTCAGCACGAATCAGGACCGTCATCCCGCGCGGTTCGGGCGGACGTCCAGATCTGCCACGTAGTCCGCGAATGGCGACGAAAATCCGCGTTAAGCCAAACCGCGGAGAGGCTTGATCACGACCGTCTATCGCGAGACGACGGCTGAGATCGGCTAGTGATCGCCGGCGAGACCCGAAACCCTAAAGGGTTTTGGCTTCGTTCTCCCTCGATACTCAACCAAAATTTGTGAAATTTTAAACACAGAACCTAGATATGAACAGAAATCGTGGGGGCTAAACTTTTTAATCGAAACACAATGTAAAGATATCTATTTAGATCTAAGTGTTTAGCCTTTTCTAAGGGTTTTAAGAGGATCTAACCGTTGATTTTCAAAATCTTTGTACGGTTGCACTTGTAGACTGTCCTCGTAAGTTTTCCTAGTTGAAATCACGAACCAACGAGCCCAGGATCAAGTGGATCGAAGCCTTGGACGGATTTGGCCTTAGGTCGCCGGAATCTCGCCGCCGGCGAGTGGGATTCGTCGGGATTCGGTGGGGGAAGGTCGTGGGGAACTCCAGGAACTCCCACAAGAGATTTTAGAGTCTGTGGAAGTCTGGAGAGAGAGCAATTGCAAAAAGATCCATCCCTTGACCTAATTTTTGGGTATTTAAACGGATGGAGTCCAAGGGAACGGTCTAGATCTAATCAAGAGTTGATTTGGAGGGAATTCAGAGCAAGAGAGGCCGTGGTTCCAATTTCAAATCAAGGGGAGGTTTTAATTCCCATTAATTAGGTCTTAATTGCAATAAAATAGGCTATTATGACCTATCTATGACCTGATTTGACCAAGTCAACATTTGACTTGGTCAAATCAGTCAATTAGGTCCATGGGGAGGAGGCTCGAGCTCAAGAAAGGGTTTAAAATGATTTAAAATTGATTTGAGCTCTTAATGGGCGGGCTAGGTGGTCAACCCTGGTTGACTTGGTCAACTAGGTTGACCCAAGGCCCAAGACTAGGTCCAGTAGGTTGGGTCTGACCCACTGAACCTATTGGAGAGGGTCTTGGGGTCTGGCTTGGTCAATTTGACCAAGTCAACTCTCCAAGCCCAATTATCGGCAAAATCGATGTCAACAGCACTTGCAGGACATCTAGTTAAATGTGCATTTGAAAAGATCCATTGGTAGACATGATTGATGTTTTAAGTAAAAATTTTTGGCCATGTTTGAATTAGTTGCTCTGTATGTGTTTATATTTATTGGTTTGCTTGGAGAATGGTGTGTAATTGACTAATTTCTTTCTGTGTGTGTATTAACACACTAACAGATTAGTTTAGGATGTGAGTTATTGTACTTGTTCATTTATGTTCAGTAATCAGTTCTTTGGCATATATGCCAAAGTATTACTTATTTACTGTAGGTCACCATAGAAAAGTGAGTATGGGAGTAAGGAAATTGTCGATGGTAAAATCTGATAGCTAACCTAGAAAGACTTGGATATGATAAGTTTATTGGGTCATATTTGGTGTCAATAGAGCATTTTTTTGTAATTACCTGAAATAGTTATGTGATAATCTACAGGGAAAGTACCATTTTATGCTTGAGCTTGATAAGTGAAAGTTCATATGGCTGCATCTGAAAGAATAGTTTCATTTTCATCACTTTCTAATGTCAAAGAGAACCAGTACAAGAAAAACTTTACCCATAATTCTCAGGGTGTCATGGGAGATCATACTCTCCAATCAGGGCCAAGAACATTTAGTCGAGATTATGAGTATTCATTTGCAGATGAATCTGACTTTGTTGATGGATATGGTTCAGAAGAAGAACACTATGACTCAGCACAACGATCCAAGGCTGAGCCTGAAGTGAATTTGAAAAACGTAATAAGTGGAATAGCTGCAATTCTAACAGGACGCAGTAAAGGTCTTGCTAGCATTCAACCTCAACAGAATTTCTGCTCGAGTGTGTCATTTATTGGCTATGAAAAGGATGGCGAGAGCTATTTGCATTCATCTGTCTGTACACCAAGTGCTCCACCATTACTTGAGCCAGAATCTATCAATTACAGTGCATATAGAGATGTACTTGAAGCAGAGCCTCCAGAATGGTTGCCAGATAGTACCACTATAGTCTGCATGCAATGCTCTTCTCCTTTTACAGCTCTTACGCGGGGAAGACATCATTGTAGGTTTTGCGGTGGTGTCTTCTGCAGAGCATGCACAAAGGGGAGGTGCTTGTTGCCTGTTAAATTTCATATGCGAGACCCTCAAAGAGTTTGTGATATTTGTTTTGATAGGCTTGATCCTTTGCAGAGTATATTGATAAATTCAATTAGCAATGCCGTCCAGTCTGCAAAACATGATGTTACTGACTGGACCTGCACTAGAGCATGGTTGAATTTACCTTTGGGTTTGTCAATGGAACATGAAATATACAAGGCAGCTAATACTTTGAGGGGTTACTCACAGGTGAGCCATTAGTGATTTCATTTATCTTTTATTTGAAGTATTTGCTTATGATCTGTATAATTTCAACGTACATCTTGTGATCTTCTCTGAGATTTGCATAATAAATTCTAGTGAAGTTGACTATGTGCGCTTACAATGCTATTGATGAATCTGCAGGTTGCTAGACTAACTCCTGATAAGTCCATTCCCCAAGCTGTCTTAAAGGATGCGAAAGGGCTTGCCATTCTAACAATGGTTAAAGCTGGCACTATAATTTCATACAAGTTTGGCACTGGTCTCGTGGTATCTCGAAGGGCGGATGGAACGTGGTCTGCTCCATCTGCCATACTATCTGTTGGTCTGGGATGGGGAGCTCAGGTAATTGTGCAGGAAATGACATCAATCTTTGCTAATACATCATGCATTAATATTTAGAATTATGATCTAGTATCTAGTGTAACATTGATGGGCTTATTGGGGAATTCAGTTGGTTTCTATAGTTACTTAATTATTTTGGTAATATTCTGTGGAAAAAGCTAGTATTTATCATGCATAGTAACAATGTTAGTTCCATGCATTAAAGATTTGGCTCGGAACACCTATATCCTACTTTAGACTTGGAATTAAAGATATAGATTTTTAGACAGTTCCAATTTTTAAGGTGCTTAATGATTTTTTTCCCCTGAGATTTTATTTATGGTTTATTTTCCCCTCATTTTATTTCTAGTCATATCAAATCTGATAAGAGTGATTTGATATATTTAATTTAGATATCACTCTTATGAACCTGTGTGGGTTCAAGTATAAATTGAATTGAATTGTTCGATGCTTAGATATTTAATTTAAACATGCTACCATGAAGATTTCTAAAATGTTTCAATCTATTATGTTGCTTTCACCATCCTTGTTTAAAACTATTTGAAGCATATCTTTCCCTGCATAGAAGTTTGGAAAAGGATCAAACAGATATATGGAAATAATGATATAAAAAAAAAGCATTGCCTTGTCCAATCATAAGCATATCTACTTTTCTATTTTTGAATGTTTACCTTGACACAGTACTACCTGTGAGAATCTTGTTGGGGCAAGTGTGCACATAAGGGAAAAAAGAAACAATAATAGGAAATAAAATTTAAAAGGAAAATATCTAGAAAAGTGGAGATGTATTTACACGGTTTAGCAAAGTACACCTACGTTCACATCTGCATAGAAGGATTAGTATTTTTCACTAGTTTCAGAGATGTGTAAAAGATGCAATATTTGCCTTTAAATATTCTCCATCTCTGTTTTGTCTAACTATCATTTTTCTCTTGTTTTATTTTTCTTCTTGTTTTCTCTATTTTCCTTTATTTGTTTAATATTTAAGCCAACTCAAACTTCAAATAAAATTCAAATGAGTTAGAAGAAACTTATCCAACGAAAGGAATAAAAAAATATTAGTTCTATATTCTTCATTCTTTTCCAACCCAAAACAATCCTTCTACGTCTCTGTGAACACAGATCAAATTGAGACCTTGTTGATTTATAACTTTGCCAAGGACACCATCAACTTCAACAAGGACCATTTGCAAGCCTCCTCTTTTGACTGTGGTCAGCCTCCTCTGTTCACTGTCGTCAAAAACCTGTTTAGGACCTTGATGAACCTCCTTGACACTCATCGTAAATGACTTGCTCTTCCATGCATACCAAGGATTGTCATTACAATGGTCTCCTTACCTCAACTGCTAGTGTTTTCCTCCCAATTGGTTCATATCATAACTCTCCAACTAATGAGTCATTGGACCTACGCTTGTCACCATTGGGTGAGATCACCAACCTTGTGATCACCTCTGTTTGTTGTCTGTTCATTGGCCACTCTTGGTTATAGATCTTCTTTCAATTATAGTGCTTCAGTTGAGAAAGTTTCTTTAGTTTGGTTTGTCTGTGTAGTTGATATGACTAATGATCACAATTACTTTGTTATTTATCATGCAGTGCTTTGAGGCGGTGGAAAAAACTAATTAGGTTAGTAGTTTAGGCTTGAGGTTAAGCAATAAAATCTAGCTTTAGATTTGTAGAGACTTGAGGCTTGAGTTTGAGCAATAATTTGAATATCATTATTTGAATAAGTTTGAGATTTTAGAGAAAATTAAGGTCCACACCTCAATAGTATTGTCCCATTTAAAGATCAAACTTTCAATGTATTGTTAAGAGAAAATCATTTTTTTGTTGCACCCTCCCTCAATTAACCACGGGGATTGACCAAGGCATTGTGTAAATTCAGCACATCAGTTGTAAATTTGTCAAATCAACCTACCATATTCTTTGCCTTTTATGCTCCTCCTTTGATTCTAAAATTTTGTCTGTTCTGCGACACTATACTATATTTAGTAACTCCCGTTTGACAAAGTTATTTATTTTTAAATTGCTTTTTTAGGTTCAGTAGCATTTGTGCTGGCATGCCTACTTGCACATATAACTTCTCTCTTTCATACACTGTTCCTTTGTTGCTACGGTGTTTAAGTTGCCATATTGTCTTTTTGTTTGATGCCAGTTATCACCTTCCCAGTATAAGTGCTAAAAGGAGAGATTTAGCATTATTTATCTAGTTGTCTTGATAGAGAACTACTTCCTCTTCTACCTATAATGTGTCTTTTAGGTTGCTAGCTAGCCTGATTGTTAAGGGCATTGCCAAAGTCTCGAGTTCCAATCTTGTACATGCCATAATAAATTTCATCCAATGAACTATGGGGCGTGCACATCAGCAATAATCATAATGTTCACGGGTCATCATTCACAAGATGAGCTTTTCTGTAATCTCTTGAGGAATAGTTAATTATTAAGTCCTTGTGTGGATTTGAGGAAAAAGATCCTTCACCTATTTCTCATCTTCTAGTGTCCTTCACTTAAGATCAATTCATTAACGTCATTGGTTTTCAACTGGCCACATGAATTGTTGATCTCCATCACAATTACGCACCAGCCCTCTCTAAGCATTGATAACAAGCTCAACTTGTTATCATATTGAATGCATTTACATGCTCTGATGTGGAAATGTTTTCAATTATCTTGAGATTCAAAATAATTTTCATTAGATATGATTTATTTATCAGTGAAAGATTTTAGTACATGTTTGACTAGCTTTCATCACTATATATGCAGTCTTCTCATTTGAAAGCAACAATAGTGTCATGCATGTCTGTCTAGGGGATCCCAGTCTTTTAACTCATGGTAGTGGGCTTTGTGCCAAAGAGAGTTTGATGCAGCTTTTTCTGATATGTGTAATCCTTGATATGCAATTATTCATCTTTTAGTATCCAAAATCCTTACCATTAAACTTGTTGATTTTTATCTTCCATGTCCTCCTATGTCATTGTACTTTTCCCAACCGACCGTTAAGCCTAGCTTCGATACCAATAATTTAGGATAAGTGCACTCGTGAAAGTAATCTCAAAATGAGAATGAGAAATAAAATCTATATGAAAAAATGCTAGAAAAGGATGATAAAGATTTATACGAAGTTTGCTTTCATCCATGATAGTATAGAGAGTAGTTTCTGGCAGTTTCAGAGATATTTACGTTTTACATTATTTGCTCTCAAATATTTTCCCTTTGATTTTTATCTGCTTGGTATTTTCTTATTATTCCCTCTATTTTTCCGCCTTTTCTTTTCCATAAAACCCCAATCAGTCAGAAGAAGCTTAACCCATTAAAGAAACTAAAACTTATACACAATGTATATAATATTATGGATATTTTAAGTTTTATTTTCTCCTTTCTTATTCAACTCCAACTACAATCTTTTTGAGACCATGGTGAACAGTTTCTCTATCATTAGCAATGACGGCATTCTCTTCAACAAGGACTAGTCATTGTTCCCCAATCTTGGCTTCTGTCGACCTCATCTGTCATTTCCCATTGAAAACTTGCTGTTGAACCTCCATGAAGCTCACCTCAAGCCACAATCTATTTGGAGTTGGCTAAAGAGTAAAGACCACTGCTGCAATAGTTTGAGGAGGTGGAAACAAATTAATTAGATTAAAAGTTTAGGCCCCAAGTTCAGTAACAAAATCTAGCTTCAGATTTGCAAGATTTGAGGGTTGAGCTTGGATAACATATCGAATAACAATATATAATAAATTTGGCTCAAATAATTGGGGATTTGAGCAGGTATTTTAGATGAAATAATCTCTACATCTCAACAAATCACCTAGGGCTTTCACTACAAAGTCATTGAAATTTTCTAATAAGGTATTAAGTTGATTGCTGGGAAGATAAAATCTACACATCATGGAGGCCTAATAAAAGTTGGAAGAGGCAGATAGTAAATTATTTAAGTCGAAACCAGATAGTTAGGATGAGACTGGTGATGGTGATAATTATTTTTGCCATTTTTGCTCAATTCAACCTACTTGTGCTTTCTCTATTGTTTAACTTTTTAACCTACATATTAAGCTGTCATGAACATGCAGATTGGAGGACAGTTTTATTGTTTTGTTGAAATAAATTTTAGATTGCAACTGATAATCATTGCGCACCTAATGAAGTGGCTTATAAATTTGAGACAGTTTTATTTTAAGAATGAAGTGGCTTATCATGTAACTCTGTTATGTAGATAGGAGGGGAACTCATGGACTTCATTGCTGTGCTTCACGACTCCGAAACTGTGAAAACATTTTGCAGTCAAATGCATTTTTCGCTTGGAGCAGGTATAAGTGCTGCAGCAGGGCCAATTGGCAGGGTTTTGGAGGCAGATCTCCGGGCTGGGGATCGAGGACGTGGTGTCTGCTATACATACAGCTGCAGCAAAGGTATTATTTCTGTTCATACAGGATTCCTTTGAGACAGCTTTCTTGTTGCTTTTTAATACAGTTTTTTAGTTAAAAAATTAAAAATTTTATATTAGAAAGCTACTTTAAGAAGCAGTAAGAAAGTCACCCAAACGAAACCTATATCATCTACTGATCTTATCTAGGTACCCTTTTTATGTTTTTGGCCACGTTAGAGAGGCTTGAATGTTGTTTTCAAGTAGAATTTTTGTCTTTGTGATTTTACTCTTGTTACACAATCATTCCCTTGTCTTCACAACTGCTTAGGTGATATATGTTAAAACTTCACTAGTCAATCCAATTTCTTGTTTCAGCAATATTCATCAGTGAATTTTCTGATAGACCGGCCAATTTGATTGGGAGGGAATTAGGAAGTTTCCTAATTAAGAGGGAACTATTTAGGAAGGTTCTTAATCAAAGGGGAATTGTTTAGGAATGTTTTAATTACAATTGAGATGGAATTATTTAGGACAAGAGATCTAATTTGAATTCAAAATTTAAGAGAGAATTATCTAGGAAAGAGGATGAGAAATTAAGGGGATTATTTATGAAAGTTAATTATAATTGGGAGGGAATTAATCAGGGAAATAAATCTAATTTGAATTCAAATTTGAGAGAGTTATTTAGGAAAAAGGGGATTATTTGTGATGGAATTATGTGAGCTTATTTAAGACTAACAATAGGATGATCTCAAGATTATGTTTGGAGTTTGCTGAAATTAGAATTTCCTATGTTATTTGGGCTCTAGCCGGAAGCTAGGGATTTGAGAGAGCTAGATCTTCCTCTCGAATTGAAGATCCATATGTATCTTGCTATTTTCTTTCTTATATCTTGTAATAAAAATAGTTTTGGTGTGTTTTTCTTTCTAATTTCTTATTGTCGTTCGTTGATTTCGAGAAAAAGTGCATCAACACTTCCTATCATTTTCTTATTCGCATGTTGTCTAATTTTCATTGAAAACTGTACCAGGTGCTTTTATTGGGGTCTCAATGGAAGGAAACATTGTTTTTACAAGGATGGATGCGAACCTTCGTTTCTATGGTGACCCTTATCTGACTACGACAGACATTTTACTGGGGACAGTGGAGAGACCAAAGGCTGCAGGTCCACTGTATTCTGCTCTCCATGACCTTTATACATGTATTTGACCACCAACTATAAATATTTTTTTTAACGGTAAAATTGTTGGTCTTGTTAAATAAGCCACTAGAAAATTCATCTTCCTGAAATTGTTCATATCTGATATGGGAGCCGATGATGTATATATATTTAAGAATTCGGCAAAAAAAAAAAAATCTGCCTTGCAGAACCTTATTTGTACATTTGTTCAAAATAAATGTTGTGTTTATTAAACTTGCTGCTTCTTCAGTCTTTACTATCTGTATTTGGTGCTTAAATTCCATGATTTGTTTTACTACTTATTACCCTCATATTGAAGTCCAAATTGAGATGGTGACCATAAATTTTGGTGGCCGGACCTGAGGTTTGGATGTTATTTTCCATATTGTTCACACATAATTCTCCCTAAGCATGTGAGACCATGAGGAGATTCTGTAAAAGTTCTTTATAATTTTCCGAAGATATAAATCCTTGTTGGTTAACATAGGAAGTTTGTTGAAGTTAATGAGGGAGATAAAGTTTTGATTATACTTATATTTGAGAGGTTTCCCATCTATAACTAAAATAAATGCACGGAATTATTATTTTTTGTTTGACTTGAAATAAAATGAATGTTGTTTAATGTTCAAAGATAGAATGGTTAGTGACGAACAGTGATGGCGGCGGGTGGTAACAATCAGTGGTGGCGGTTGGCGGTGTGCGAGCCGATGGTGGTGGTGGTTGGCAATGGTGGTAATAGTTGATGGTGGTGGCTGGCGGCAACGATGGCAAGTAGTGATGACAGTTGGCTACAGGCATTGAAGTTTCAATGTTTTTGAAAATTGCCCAAAAAAATGAACTAAGTGGTGAATTTCAAATACACCAAAACTTTACACAGCATTTGATTTACTTCTAACAAAACACCAATATTCTTCAAACTCTTGCTTTGGAATTCTTTACACCGTTTATTTCAAACCAAACAACCTTTTAGAGGATTATTAGCCGACATATGTAGTGCTCTAAGTACATTTATGTAGAGTTTGAGAATATTATAAACTTCATTTGTGGGAGTTAAATTCTTTCAAGATTGGGAAAGCTAATGCAAAACATTTAAACCCAATTAATCTTCATCATATATCAGTATATGTAAGATTCATATATAAGAATGTTTTATTCTAATCTTTTCTTTTGATATATTTTGATCATCCTAATCCATATGTCATATATAGGCTTAGTTTTTTTAATTGAAGATTAGTCTATCTTTTCCTCTATTCCTATTTCTAAATGTTGATTTTCAATTATCAATTTATTGTCCAACTCTAATAAAAAAATAGAAAAACTCTTTGTTGAAGAGATTGGAATTAATGTAAATGTATTTTATCTTAGGATTCATCAGTAGTGTTGGTTAGAATTTTAACATGATTTTGGGTTTCAGTATAACATAAAAAATATCTAAACTTTTATAGATATATTATATTTTTCCATCAACAACTCATTGCCCAACATAATAGAAATAAATTAAAGTAATAAAATCAACATTTAGAACACCTTCAGCTCCTCACAAAAAATAAAATCTGATAAACTAAAAATATACAGAACTTGTTTGTCATGTCACAGACAGAAATGTCACACCCTCCAACAGCCAAAAGCAAGAATAGTTGGTGAGCTGTTCTTCTCATGCCATCAAAATGTTTTAGGCTTTGTTTAGGACGATTTTCTTAAGATTTTTTTAAGTATCTTTTAGTAAAAAAATTAAAAATTTTGAACTAAAAAATAACTTTAAAATGCAATAAGAAAGCTATCTCAAACGAAGCCTTAACTTCACTAGGAACACCATGCTGCAGTAATTTAAATGCTGCAGTAATTTAACTGCAGAAGAACAAAGTATAGTCTTAAGAGCTTGTTTGAGATGAGTGCATTATTTTATAAAATTGATTGTGAAGTAATTAATAAGAAAAATAATTTAGTTATTTTGATTGTAAAAAAATAGCTTTACATCACATAAATAAATAAAAAAAAAACAGCAAAAAAGTAATAGCAAAAAAAATTATGTTTGTAGAAAAGCAAAGCAAAGAGAAAGTTGTCCCAAATAGTGAGAAATTATTTTGTGCGGACATCGGACGGTCCGGAGGCTAGCCATAACACGCTACGTCACTCGGTACCCAACACCAGTACAGAGCAAAAAAGTGACGTGGTGCGTTCTGGTTGGTCTCCGGATGACGTCCGGTGTCCGCATAGATTAATTTATCCCCAAATAGACCCTAAGAATGTATGCATCTCCAAGAACAAGAACAACCAGGCACCATAAATAGCATTTCATTAGTTTCTGAAATAACCAGCAAATCAGTCGCACATATTCAAGTTCTAAAAACACAAAAACAACAGACATATATTAGTATAACAACCAAAGTCTGCTTCAATGAAATTGGTAGCCATTGGCTAACAGCTCTGGCTATCCATAATCTCCATAACATAAGTTTCTGAAACATTAAATAGGAAAAAACAAAAAAGTCTTTCAAAATTAAAATGAAACCAATAGGTTTAGAAAATGTATTAGAGCAAGGAGAAGCTTACGTTTTTCTCCTTATTTACAGAGACCCAGAAGGATATCAGATATATTTAGAATATACTTTCAGATATGGGAATGTCCTCAAAGTTCCAAAGATCCATAAAGTTTAGGGTTCCATCTTGAATCATCTCAGTGCCAAGAAGGGAATCAAGTGATCCATCTAAGGTTTCTTCAGAGAATGGCAAGAACTTCATATTTGGCTCGAAAGCCGGTAGATCTTCTGGAAATTTAAGATCATCATCAGAATTAGTTTTGAGTTTCTTATGTTCTCCACCTTCTTCCATGAATCCAGATTTAAGATCTCCAACAGTAGGAGCTCGAATTGAGCTAATCTCAGGGCTCTTGAACTCATTTTCCCATCCATAATCTGAGCAATTTAAAGAGTTGCTTTCCTGCTCAGAATATATCTTCTCAAGCTTCATAGGCTCAATAATCTCCTCACACATACCTAAACTAGAGTAAAAATTGTAATTTGCATTGCTGAAACAATCTAAGGATTCATTGAAGTTTAATTCCTCAGTAGAGTTTCCTTCCAATGTTTTTGATACAGTTTGTTTTGGAGGGTGGTTCTGAGCAGGTTTGGAGGCTTCGTCTGGGAAGTTCACCTTCGCTTTCTTACCGCGAACCTTACGAGCTGCAGCATCATAAGCTCGGGCGGCCGCCTCCGGCGTGTCGAATGTTCCTAGCCATACTCGCTCTCCTTTGCGAGGATCTCTAATCTCAGCTGCCCATTTGCCCCATGGACGTTGACGGATTCCTCTGAACTGGTTCTTCCTCTTCCTTTTGGATGATTTATCAGAATCTCCATCAAATTCAGAGCGTTTCAGAACAGCTGAATCCTCTACTACACAGGAAACAACAAGAAAAAAAAAAAATGAACACAATCGTAGTTAAGGAGTAATTGTTAGCAAATCAGTATTCATTTTTCGTGATTGATGGCTTAATTGCAGTTCATCTATGACGAAGTTTATTCTATTAAGATTTCTTTGATGAAATGGATTAGTGAATAAGAGCATTTGGAACACAGAGTGGTGGAAAAATATGGAACTTCTCAATTTTCTTCTACCATCATCAGAAAGTTCCTCGTCCTTAATTTGTAAGGAAAAATACAGCAACAATTGAACAAAAAATGATGCATAAAGTAGGCAAATAATCTCTATCTGCAAGCAATCAACCAAGTCCTAAAGATCATTTGCGTCTAACTTCCACCGTAATCCTCAAATAAAAATCATCTCAAAGAAAAAAAAAGTAGTCCAAAAGAAAGCATAATCAAAGATGAAGAACTTTATTTCTAAAATTCTCCTCATTCCCGTGCTCACCTCGTGATAAAGTTGCCGGCTTTGGACGGAAAGCGTAGGGCTCGACGGAAGTAAACTCCTCCAGTTCGTCCACCCCCTCCTCGTCCTTGAACTCCCGGAAATCAGCTTCGAAGTCATCGTCGAACTCCGCCTCACTAATCTTCCGGCCACCATTTCTCTTTTTCTTCTTCTTTCCCTGATCCGCCCATAGATAGTCGCCGGTCGCTCGCCGCTGCCTCGCCGACGGGATGAAGTCGGAAATCAACGCTCCCCCGCACATGATGAAAATTCAAGCAATCAAGAAAGGAATGTAGCTGTAAAAATGAACGCCAAATAAAATAAAATCTTGAAAGACCTCTCCTTTCTTCGAAGATGACAGCGTTTGGATTTAATATAGTAAAGGTTTCTAGATGAAGGAAACAGTAAAATGGTGATAAAATATTGCTGCGCGTTCTTCCTATTTACAGAGAGAAAGAGAAGGAACAGTCAAAAACTCCATTTTTTTTTTCTTTAAAGTGACGTTTAAAACTATGCATACAATGAATCAGGATGATCAATGGCATACGGCATTGCCATTAACACTATGGATGTTTCTGGTTGGGCAAAAGGGCTGAGCTTTCATAAGCAAATCGTTGGAAAAGAATTTAATAAGAAATTGTATTGCTAAAAGATAGAGCTAAATATAAGAAACCATTAAAGATACTTCTAATTCTGTCACTCTCACGCATCAATTTTATATCCATCTGGCATTTCTTTTTTGTCTTATTTAGAGGTTGAGGCTTGGCTCAAATGTGAAGCTGTGATCCTATGTTTACTATAATGAAATTCAATTAGGACAATAATTAAAATGAACAGCCATTTCCAGCTATGAATTTGAATTTATCCATGAAGAAAAATATCTTCATAGTATATATAATTACAGTGAGTATAATGAAGAAAAAATTCATAGAAGAGTTTTTTCAAATTTTGAGGGGTTGATTTCAGTATTATTTAAACTTACATAAATGTGGAAACAATGTGAGTAATCAACTCCTAGGCATTGATCATCCTTTTCTCTTAATGGATGATACAATTATCTTGATATTTTTATTCAAAAGATGAGAAGTTTGCTTGGTAAGTTGATAGGAAGTAAATGCATTTTTCATAAAAATTAACGGATGAGATATGAAAATTCGGGAAGAAGAACGCCTCAAAATAATTTTTATTGAAAGAACTATAAAGAGAAATGGAAGATACAATTGGATCTTCAATTGGAGAGGAAGATCCGCCTCTCCCAAATCTGTAGCTGCTGGCTAGAGCCCAAATAATCTAAGAATAGGTTAAATCCAGCAAACTCCAAAATATAATTATGTAATCACCTTATTATTAGCATTAAATAAGCTCTCATAATTCCATCCCAAATCAATCCCCTTTCCCTAATTATGGTCATAACTTTTTTCTTGTTAAAAATTATACTGCCATGAGCTATTATTAAGAGCACATAAATATACCATTTCTTTGAGGGGGGCAAAAGACTGATGCATTGGCTAATGTTGGGTTTGTTTGAGTACTTCCAATTTAATAGTCATTTGGGCTTAGCTTATAATTATGTTAGATTCTAATTAGATCATTTGATACTAATTAAACCACAACCTACTAATTAAACCACAACCAAACTAAAGTCTTTTTAATCAAACTATAATGATGTTGTTTGCATGAAGATTGATTAAGTGCATGTGTTTGATTTTGATTTGAATGCCTTTCTCCAAACTATGTGCATTTCATACCTACTCAAATTAAGAGGGGGCAATGTCTTGACTAATTAGATGCATTTGATATGTAGATGCACATTTATAGATAGAAAGATAATTTGGGATGGTTGGATAAAAAATGATGCTAACATTAGGTACCCAATGGGTCTTCTAAACCAACTCATCTTCCAAGATATTATTATTATTATTATTATGTACCCACGTAGGCATTATATAAAAATATAACATTCTCTTAGAGCTTTCTTATAGAATTCAGGAAGTCTAAAAAATTAGTAATTTGCTCAATATCCATTTCTACTATAGCCACTCTTATAACTACTCATAAAAAAATATTATGACATCCACTTAAAACTACAATCTAAATAAGACTTCGAGCAAACTCTAACAATACAAACAAAAAAATCATTGAAAATTTGTATACTAATTTGGACGAAGTGGGGTTGCATTAATACGTTAGTAGATGGAATAGAGAAGTTATATGATTATAATCATGCCTGAGGTGTTAATATGGATGTCCTTTTAAGTTGTAATAAGCATTTTCTTCTACACTCTTCATTTGCTTCCTACATTTGATGTCAAATTATTATGTGCTAGAATATATTCGTTGGTAAACGTAAGTTTATTATTTTACCGCCACCAAAAAATTCCGTGCACCAACTGAGTTAATGATCAAGAGACTCTGAAGATAATTATTAGAAATTAATAAATGATATATTTTCGTTGTCAATGAATATCAAATGATACAACAACATCATACGTGAAGTCGGCTACATGAATCCTTTTTCTCCATTGTGTCCAATTATGAGTCAAATTATCATTTATATGTAATAAAGAAAGGTTATTTCTAATATTTTCTAGCCAAGTCTTTTTAGGTCTACCTCTATCTTTCTTAACATAAGTTAAATCTACGTGAGCATTCTCATCTCTGCAACACTTAACTTAATATTATGCTTCTCTTTGAATGGCCAACATTCTGCGCCATAAAGCATTGTAGATCTATCCAACATCTTATTGAATTTTCCCTTAAGTTTGAGTGGTACTTTTCTGTCACACAATAAGCTCGATGCATTCATCCACTTCATCCATCCAACTTGAATTCTACTAATAATATTCCCATCTATTTCACCATCACTCTAAAAAATAGTGAATATCAAATGATAATCGATGATAAATGTTAGGAGTTAAGCAACAATCAACCATCAACTCAGTCATTTTTCTAATAGGAATGAGGCATACAACCAATTAGCCTCATATTCAAGCATTTAAAAAACCATTAGACTTCTCTCATCAAATCTTATTATCTCAATAATAAGTTTGTAGAAAAATAAGATTTAAATGATCTCAAAATCAATTCTCACAACTTCAAAGTCAAATACGCAAATACTTTAAAATATTTATCAAACTCCATATTTAATCATTTTTTGTTACATCAATATTTATTACTTATAAAGAATATTATTTGGGCAAATCAACCAATGACAAGCAGTCTTAGGCTTCGTTTGGGACGGTTTTTTTATTGCTTCTTAAAACAGAGTTTTAAAACTCCGTAAAAAAGCCGTCCCAAATGAAGCCTTAATGTGCTTTCAAAAGTAACATTCAACTAAATGCTATTGATTGACCATAGGGAGATCAAATATTTAGTTTTACTTTTATTGCACGTGTTATAAATCTACTTAAACCTTTACCTACTAAAGAACCCAATTTTGAAAAATGACGTCCACTTAAGGGGAGTGTGGCCACCAAGTCCACTAAACCGGTCAAAAAATTGAAAAAAAAACCCGGTCTAATTGATAGGTCGGCCACCAAACCTTGAACATGGTGCTTGGTATAAATAATTTTATTTGAAAGCAAAACTTGAAAGTTTATCTAGAAAAAGGTTCCTAATCAATCAAATTAATAGAGATTTCACTATTAAGTGATAAAAGAACTCCACATTGATAACTAACTTGATATTTATGTAGCTAATTAATTAAAAAAATATTTGATTTAAGCTTCGTTTGCGACTGCATTCTTTCTATTTTATTTTTTCGATCACAAACATAATTTCTATTTGTCAATGCTTTTCGCTGCTTTCAAAAAAAAAAATATTATAATTTTTTTTTAACTTTTATAATGAAGCTTCTTTGGAATGACTACAATGTTTTTATAAAGTTGGTTGTGAAGTTGCCTTGAGAAAATAATCTAAGGCTTCGTTTGAATTAGCTTTCTTACTGATTTATAAAACAAGAGTTTTAATACAATTTTTTTTTTTTTAAATTTGTACTAAAACTTTGTTTTATAATACAGTACGAAAGTTGTCCCAAACGAAACTTAAGGCTTAGTTTGGGACGATTTTTTTACTGCCTTTTAAAACAATTTTTAGCACAAAAAAAAAAATTAAAAAACTGTTCAGATCCATGGAGGAGATTAATAAATAATTTGATTTAAAAAAATTATACGAATTTGTAGCAGATTACAATAACTTGGTAAAAATGAATATGTTAGAGAGGCTAATATGAGCGGGCTCATGGAATACAATTTTTTTAAAAAAAAATTCTACTAAAACTTTGTTTTATAAAACAGTACGAAAGTTGCCCCAAACGAAACTTAAGGCTTAGTTGGGACGATTTTCTTACTGCCTCTTAAAGTCATTTTTAGCACAAAAAAAAAAAAAAAAATTTTTTTTTAACTTTTATAATGAAGCTTCTTTGGAATGACTACAATGTTTTTATAAAGTTAAAAAAAAAAAAAAAAAAATGCTTTAAGAAGCAGTAAAAAAATTGTCCCAAACGAAGCCTTAGCCACTAATTGGAAAAATCAACTTTTCATCATAGATATTATTGAAAATCAACGAGAAAGCATTAATCAAACAAAATTATGATTGTTATCTAAAAAATAAAGCTGCTAGAAATTAACACAAACATATCATTAAAAAATTACTTTCTCTACATCCATCTAGCCCACTCCTTCAGCTCCTAGTTCAGTTCCATGGAGGAGATTAATAAATAATTTGATTTAAAAAAATTATACGAATTTGTAGCAGATTACAATAACTTGGTAAAAATGAATATGTTAGAGAGGCTAATATGAGCGGGCTCATGGAATATACATTTGGTGCCTTTTTTTCTTTGGTATTCAATTGTTTATTTCACTAATTATGTCTTTCTTTGCTTGGAACTTTTATTTGGTCCGGTGTAAAGATGCAGATGAACATTCGGTCGTAGGCAAAATGCCGCCTATACCGAAGTGTACTGAATTTCTTGGCCCTCTGCATCCGGTCGGAGGACATAATAATTGTTCCTTTGCTTGGCCTTTTTAAGATCCACCAAAAACTTTCATCCATACATCAGTGCTAACATCACCATGAAAGTTGGATGATTCTTTGTACCTATCAACAATATTAGGAGTGCGATCATTTTAGGTTTCCTTTGGGACAACTTTTATACTGTTTTTTAAAACGGGGTTTTAGTATAAAAATTTCAAATTCAAGTAATTTTTGTACTAGAAACTATTTTAAAAAGCAAGAAGAAAGCCGTCCCAAATGAAGCCTCAGTCCCTAGATTAAGGCTTTGTTTGGGACAACTTTCTCACTGCTTCTTAAAATAGCTTTTCAATATAACAATTTTAATTTTTGTACTTGAAAACTGTTTTAAGAAACTGTAATAAAGCTATTCCATACAAAGTCTAAATTTAATATCATTATAATATTATCTTTCATTTTATCATATTAATTTTTTTTGAATGTTTAATAGAAATATAATATCAAAATGATCTAAGTATCATTGTCATAATTAATGATATAGTTGTTAGGTGCCTTAAAAATTATGACAATATAATATACATTTTTTATCTCAGTCTTGCACAAAATTTTACACACTGAAGGATAAATGAAGCCCAAACAAGGTACAAGCGTTTTTTACTTTCAAAATCTTATAGAAAAAAAATCAGGAGGCCAAATCCAACTGAAATAATCCACTGTGTAAGGCAAAGATTGCAAAAGTTTGCCATTTCACTTGGAGTAGAGAAATTAAGATCACAACATCAAGATTAATTGCGAGCTCGAACTTATATTAAAATTGTTGAAAATGATGGAGAAAAAGAGATAAATGACAGGCGTCAATGTTAGTTAATAGTTGATGAAAGCGATCAAGTGCTGATAGTCATTTGCGTAAGCTAATGGCGACTATGATAGTCATGTGATTGTCAATATAAGTGTTGTTTGTTGAAAAATGATGACGAATATCTGATGTCGATCATGTGACGACGTGGATGTCGACAGTCATGATGTTGATCAGCACCGAGCAAAAGACAATGATTGTCGAGAATGATCATTGATGCTGATCAATGGAAAAAAGTTTCATGATTATTCAAATATAAGAACTCTTTCCCTATATTATCACCTTTTTATGTGTGAAGTGAAGATATATTTATAAAATTTTGATGAAAATATTTAGTTATTTTTGCTCAAATCACAATTTATGATATGCCCTATTTTATTTCTACGAGATGGTGCGGCGGGGCGAACAGGAGCGGCCGAGCGAACCTTTCCAACCGCCTATTCTCTCCGAAGGGGAGCCTTACCAGTTGTCCCGGCCACGACAACCGGTCGGAAAGGCCATTCTTCGCTGACTTCATTGACGCATTGAACCGTCGGGGCGGTATAGTCCTGATCATAGAGCAAGGAATAGGTTTTATTCTTTTAATGAGTAGCGGGCTCGGAACCTAGCACTATCGTTCTTCAGGTTTATCTGCATAGCTTGCATGACGCATTACTAGTTTTCTCGTTTGTCTTAACGCTTAGGGTTTAGGTGGATTTTTCAAGTTGTTGCAGTAACAAACCATTTTACCTGGTAGGATATGAACAGCTTGGTTGTCACATTAGACGGCCAAATGCAAATGACTTATTGTCTGGTATAATGGTGTTTGATTGGGAAAACCTTTCATCGTTTTTATTTCTTTGTAATTACCACACTCAACTAAACGGCCACAGCAGTCTAACACTACTGCAGCCCACGCTCTCTGCTACGGCCTGGACAGAAAATCACAACTGATTTATTGCCTTTCTTCTATATATACTATGCAGTGTAATCAGTAGCTGTTAATGAAAAATGAGTTGAAATAAATTCTTCTCTCAGGCTCTTGCTCTCCATTTACTTTCTTTGCTTTTAATTTCCCGTAACAGCCCTTCTCGTTTTCTCTGTTTTCTCTGTTTTCTCACATGGTATCAGAGCACTAGGCTCCACAGCCCGGCATTCTTTACTCAGTTTTTCGATGGCAGAGCAAGATCTCTCGAGTTCTCAATCCAACTCATCCCTTTCCACCACCACGGCAGAGGTCACCATACCCTCACCCTTGAAGTTTCTTATGTCCAATATCAAGCTCATCGTCAACATCCAGTTCAATAACGAGAACTATTCAATTTGGAGGCTACAAATCTTCAAACTCTTTGCTACCAACGGCTTCGAAGGTTACCTAACTGGCACATAAGTGCGATCACTTGAACCAACCCCATCCTCCACCGCATCCACCTCAGACTATCTTCTTTGGCACCTCATCGACTAGAATCTGGTCTCTGCCCTTTTCTCAACCATTTCGCCAACTATTCTACTATACATAATCACTTTAACCACAGCCCATGAGATCTGGGCTACTCTAGAGAATCGGCTACAAACTACTAATCGTTCCAGAGTCATCCAACTCAAAAACAAACAACACAATATACAGATGAGAGACAATACAATGCAAAATCAAAGCCCTCGTTGATAACATTGTTGTCACTGGATCCAAGGTTGATGCTGAAGAAATCATCCTTCATATTTTGAATGGTCTCCCATCCGCATACACTGCCTTCAAAATAGCCATTCACATCTCCCTCACCCCAATCAACCTGGACGTTCTCTATTCTCTGCTTTGCATCGAGGAGATGAATATTCAAAATGAACTACTCAAGGATGCCTCAGCCCCCAAGGATAATGTTGCATTCTATTCATCCAATGTCATATCCAACAGAGGCCACAACGCTCCGTCTCAGTTCCCTCGTCCCACTCGAGGTCGCGGCTACTCCACCAGACCTTCATTCCCTATTGTTCGTGGATCCTCTCTGTTTCTTTCAACGAAACCAACTTGTCAAGTCTGCAACAAAATTGGTCATACCACAATTACCTATTGGCACAGATGCAACCTCAATTACACTCATGGAACACCTCGGGCTATGCTCACTCATCAGCAACTCAGCTCAGCTCCCCAACCGAATGGATGCTTGATTTCGGTGCCTCAACTCACCTCACAACGGATGCTACTAATCTCCAGCAACCTCATCCCTATTATGGTGCGGACTCCATCTCAATAGCAAACAACGACACCCTCCCCATCCAACATAGTGGCCACATTATCCTTCCTCTTCCCGAATCCAACCGTAAGCTATTTCTTCGCAATCTCCTTCACGTTCCATACTTATCATATGATCTTCTTTCCATACATAAACTCACTTCTGACAACAATTGTTCCATTTCATTTAACTCCTCCGGTTTCATCATCAAGGACCTCCTGGACAATCAAACTCTTCTATGTGGTCGGAGTCGTGAAGATCTCTATCTAGTCTCCACCAATCAGCCCTTGATGGGATCTAAGATCTAAAAATCAAAGAAGGAGAACACAAAGGACAAACGGAACAGAACTCAATAAAAAAAGTAAATAAACCACCGACAAAGAAACAAACAGGTGTAAGAAACATAAAAAAGGACTTAGAAAGAAAAAAACAAAATTAAAAGAACACTACCCTCAGAACAACCTTAAAGGTCTCCTCACATGTATCGATAAAATTAGAAAAATTTAGGTGCTCTAAAGAACATTCAAACCGGGGGGTGGGGGTTCACTACAGCAATATTGTTCCAACACCCGTTGGCACTCCTCTGACAAATACCAACAAATCGGCCAACAACACCACTCACACTTTGTGTAGAGAGGAAAGATACAATGAAAAGGTACTTGTGGAGAGAAGAAATAGGCAGAAGACTAGAAGAAGAAATATGAGGGAAATAAGTAGCTCTCAAGCTAGGAAGAGAAAATCCTCAAGTTTAGAAGCAATTTCAGATTCAATATCACCTCCAAACAGCAGCAATCAACCCCCTATAAATAGGGAAAATGAATCCAAACAACCCCCTAAAAGGTGCCGCCCAAACCTCCAATAGGAGCGACCAGAATTTAGGGAAAATCACCAAGAAAGAGGCACAACCAACCCAGGAACCAAACAGCCAGAAAATAAATTGCCAAAGCATGAGAAATCCTAAGAGAGAAGCATGGCCAGCCCAGGAACCAAACAACTAGAAGAAAAACAGCCAAAGTATGGGAAATACCCAAGAGAGAGGCATGGCCAGCTCAGGAACCAAACAACTAGAAGACAAATAGTCAAAAGCATGGAAAATACCCAAGAGAGAGGCAAGGCCAGCCCAGGAACCAAATAGCCAGAAGACAAACAACCAAAAGCATGAGAAAAAATCCATCAGCTGAAATAACAAAACACCAAGCAGCCAAGAAAAAATGGGCCAAGCCCATTAGGAGAATTTCAGCCCAACAACAAATGCCCAAAAACCAAAGAAAGCTAACAAACCAAAAGAGTGAAATGTCCTAAGAGCACCAATCCTAAACATGTTCATAAGTTGTCTTCCGTCATAGGGTAAACAAAATAAAACATAAATTTCAAATTACATAAGACCAAAATATAAATTTAAAAACATTTGAATCATAAAACATATACAGAAAGATATTGAATGCATCAGCCCTCCTCCTCACTCACTCTCTGCTCGTGCCTATCAACTACTTCACAATGGCACGCCCGTCTTAGTCATCCTCATCAACTTATTCTGCATACTATAGCTAAATTAGATCATTCCCTATGTATTTCTTATTTTCCAATCTTATGCAATCCTGTAACATGGTTAAAAGCCATAAATTACCATTTCTTTCAAGTTCAAATCATGTTAAGACACCTTAAACTCTCATACATTCTGTTGTTTGGGGACCGACACCGGTTTCATCTCTTAATGCCTATAGATACTATGTCACCTTTATTGGCGACTAGTGACTACTCAAGATTTTGCTGGTTCTTCTTAATGAATACCAAAAAATGAAACTCTCTCAAAATTTCAGCAATTTTTACATATGACAGAAACTCAATTCAACTCCAAAATCAAAATTCTTGGTTCTGATGGGGGTGGAGAATACACAAGTCATAACTTTAAGAAATTTCTCTCCGCGGAATACTTCACCAACTAAGCTGTCCATACAAACTTGAACAAAATGGCCTCGCAGAAAGGGAACACAGACACAACTCGTACCCTCTTGCATGCTGCTCATCTCCCCCTCCACTTCTGGGCCGATGCACTGCTCACATCAAAGTATCAAACTACCTCATCAATAGACTACCAACCAAAGCATGCAATCTTCTTATTCCTTTCCAACTTCTACATGGCCATCCACTCTCCTATACATATCTAAGAACATTTGGATGTCTGCGTTTCCCGTGGCTCAAACATTAGACCCCCAACAAACTTACTCCCAGATCCCAGGAGTGCTTATTCCTCAGATATTCCATCTCACACAAAGGTTGTCGTTGCTTCGATCCCCAAACAAACAAAACTCACATCTCAAGACTTGTGATTTTTCATGAACAAACCTTCCCTTCTCAACTCACCACTACCACATCCAGCACATCTGCAATTAGCCCCAACCTATTGCCACTCACTCTTATTCCTATATCCACCATTCAGAACCCCTCCATCCACTACACCAAACCCATCCACTTCCTCCACTAATCAGCCAACCCATATACCCACTCAACCAATGCAAACTAAATTCAAGACGGTCACATCAAACCCAAACCCATATTCGATCTTTTAGCCATTCCTCAAGATCAATCAACACCTGCATGCCTCACTCAGGCCAACAAACACCCATCTTGGCACTCTGCCATGTCCGCTGAATTCCATGCTCTTCAGAAACAGGGTACCTGGTCATTAGTTCCACCTCCACCTAACCAATCCATTCTTGGCTGTAGTTGGACATATAAAACCAATCTAAAGCCGAACGATCATATAGAATAATATAAAGCCCATTTGATTGCTAAAGGGTTCGACCAAGAGTATGGCATTGATTATAGAGAAACCTTCAGCCCAATTGCAAAACTTCACACTATTCGAATTCTGCTCATTCACAGAAGCTGGCCAGTTCTTCGGCTCGACGTCTCAAACGCCTTCATTCACGGCTGATCTCAAAGTGGATGCTTACATGCGGAAACCACTAGGATTTGTAGATTCACAGCTTCCAAACCATGTCTGTAAACTCCACAAAGCCATCTATGGACTGAAATAGGCTCCAAGGCAATGATATAACAAACTCACATCTTTTCTTCTAGATGTCGGCTTTATATTCAGTAAGTCCGACCCATCATTGCTTATATATTCTCATGCCACCACTCAAATGTCTATTTTCATATACGTTGACGATATGCTTATATATTTTAGATCAATTTTGTATGGTCAATGGACTAAATTAAATCAACGTTATACTTTGGGACTAAAATCATTATATCCGAATAGTTGGGGGACTATTTTGAAATTTAACCCAATTTTCATCTCAAGACATACATACCATCCATTAATTAAAAAGTCTCTAATTAAGATCATGCATTAATTAGCAAGGCTGATTATGTAGTTGACTAGCTGGGTAGGAGAGTTTTGCATGGAAAATTGTTGGTTTTATCTAAATATGGAGCCAACTTTTTGATGCCATGCAATATAGCTTTTTTTTCCAAATAATATACATTAAGATTTAATATTTCAATAAGTGGAATCTTTAATGGAGAATAATCAAACCTCAAACTGTATATAACTTAAGATAAAAAGTCTTCAGTTCATCTTAGGTCCTCAAGGTGTCTCAAGCATAGTTATCAAGGAATTTGAGCTAATCAGATGCTCTCAAATAGTGGTTTCCTTAGCTTTTGGTTTAGGGTGTGGAGGAATTGGAAATTGAGAAGACAGAATTTGGGATTTGCGAAGAGGGATAGAAAGGTGGGTTGGTTTGTTGGGTTTTCTCGAGTATGGAGAAACATAAAAAGGGGGAGGGGCATTCATTTATGTAGAAAAAGTGGGGTAGCAGATAGAGAGTGGATTGAGCAGAGAAAGTGTGTATTTAATTTTGGGTGGCTATAATAATTTACAATTTTGAGAATGAGCTTAGGATTTAGATTATCTCTTGAATTTAAATTCAAGAGTTATTTGAAACAAACCATAATTTTTGGAGGATTTCTAGGAATTTGGAATTTTTTTTTTCAATAAATTTTCTCTTTGAGGTGCCTTTTGGTATAACTTTAGTGTCTTGTCAAGAACTTCAAACTTACTATGCCCATATTGGAGCACTCTTAGGATAGATAATCTTTGTAGGAAGTTGCACCAAAAATGATAAAATCATGAGGCCTACTAGGCCACCAAAGCTGATAATTCTTGATGGATAGAAATTTTGGCTAGAGAAAATTGATGTCAAAGGAATAGGAAAGAAAAATATTAGACCAAATTAATATGGACAAAAATTGTGCAAATAGATTTGACATCTATTGCAATGCCAAGAAGATCAAATGGGGAGTGAGGACCAATAAAGGTGAACCCAAATGGTTGTTCTAAGGCTAATGATGGTGTTCATTTCAGTAATTTGGCATAAATTTTATGGATGACTCTTAGCCTTTCTTATCTAGGTTTGGTATAAGGCTACTGATGATGATGTTCATTCATTTGTTTCACATATCTCAGCCACATACCTTTTATCATATCAATTAATGCTGTAAGAAGATTGTTTCTCAAAATATTTCATTTTATCACATTCGGTCATATTAATATGATGAATGCTGCAAGGGGCAAGGCTTATTAAACTTTCTGAGTGTTTTCAGGTTCCTTTCTTTTTTTAACCTCCCTGGTATGCATTGCAAAGGTTCAAAACTTCTTAATTTTATTTCCTTTATTGCACCATTCTTTACCATCTTCTTTGACCTAAGAAAAGCTAAAAATAATCATATCAAGATGTTCTGTCCATTTATGCTTAAGCTTACAATTTTAAAAGATATGAAGTTGTGTATGCAGGGTGGTCCATTAAACTGATTTAGGTTTCGTATGGGACGGTTTTTTTACTGCTTCTTAAAATAGCTTTCAAGTATTAAAATTTTAATTTTTAAACTAAAAAGTCGCTTTAAGAAGCAATAAGAATGTCATCCCAAACGAAGCCTTAACATACAAACTTAGAACTTTGGTTTTATGGCCCCCTTCCAATCTTTACAAACTAGATAATCATCTGGAAAAAGTGGACAAAACCTTGTGCTTGCTTGATTTATGGACACACACCTTTTCTCCTATACTCTGTCATGGAAAACCATCAGCAAATTAAGTTCACTTCATTCATTTGTTTAGTCTTCTTGATGGCATCATAGTTAGCACATTTACAACAATATCAAGCCTTTATCCCACTACGTGGGGTCGGCTACATGAATCATTTTTCTCCATTGTGTCCTTTTAAAAGTCAAATTCTCGTTTAAATCTAATAAAGAAAGGTCATTCCTAATATTTTCTAACCAAGTCTTTTTAGGTCTACCCATACCTTTCTTAACATAAGTCAAATCTAATACCTCTACTCTCCTAACCGGGTCATCAGAAGGCTGCCGTTTTATGTGACCAAACCATCTAAGGCGACTCTCTCTAATCTTATCTTCTACTGGAGCTAATCCAACCTTTTCACTTATATGCTCATTTCGTATCCTATCTCTAAGGGTAAAGCCACTCATCCACCTGAGCATCCTCATTTCTGCCACACTTAACTTAGTATTATGATTCTCTTTTAATGGCCAACATTCGACACCATAAAGCATTGCAGGCCTCACTACCATCTTATAGAATTTTCCCTTAAGTTTGAGGGGTACATTTCTATCACATAACAAGCCCGATGCATTCCTCCACTTCAACCATCCAACTTGAATTCTGCTGATAATATCCCCATCTATTTCACCATCACTCTGAACAATAGATCCAAGATATCTAAAACATGTACTCTTATTAATGACTTGATCGCCCAAAGTCACAATCCCCTCACTAAGTCTATTACTACTAAAATTACACTCCATATATTCCGTTTTAGATCTACTCAAGCGAAAACCTTTAGACTCTAAGGTTGACCTCCATAATTCAAGTTTATCTTCAACTCCCTCTCTAGTCTTATCAACCAGAAGAATATCGTAGTTAGCACATTTCAGTTGAAAAATTCACTGATTTGTAGTCCCTGCCTTTTCATTCCAAATAATGGTGCTTGACTGCAGAGAAAGGAAAAATGGGCAAGCAAGATGGGAAGAGATTGAATGAAACTGTATCACTATTATTTATTAATTGTTATAATCTTCTATTCTTATAATCTACCTCTGGGGGCTTGATGCTTTCTGATGGTAAACCATTTAACTTACCATGACCTGATCCTGGATTACTGATCTTTCTTAGGCGCAGAAAGTGAGATGGGAGGGAGGAGGTGAGTGTGGAGATATACCAAATAATTGGCAATATTATGAGAAAGTTTGATAGTTTGATTGCACTATTCCTTTTCACTTATTCGTCAGCTTTAAATCATTTGTTTTTTTCCGCTAGGGAACATGATAATGCCTCTAGGGAACATGATAATGCCTTGCTTTGTCATTGGTCTTGTCCATGTTTAATCCTTGTATATATATTTTTTAATTTATATATCTTCTGTTAGTTGTTTACAACTCAGCTTGCTCAAGTTGAATAATAGCTTATTGATGAGTTAAAGTAAAATTTCTTATGATCATTACCTTTTTTTTTTGCCTGTGTCATATTCAGCTCATGATAAATTAGAATTAATGGTCTATATGATTCGGTGACTTACTATTCACCATCCAAAAAATGAAGATTGTAGACTTGTAGAGCTATATTTATAATTTTGTTCACAATTATCCTGTAGTTTAAATTAGTTCTAGAGCATGACATATTGTTATCCTTCCATTTATATCATCAAGAAAGGATAAATTATTCTGTGGTCACCGGACGCCCCCTACTTAGTGGGACAAAGGCTTGATGTAGGTGTTATTGGTCACCGGACGCTATCTAGAGACGAATCAGGGTGCGTCACATCATTTTTTTGTTGTGCATCGATGGTATATACCGCTATGTACTGAATAATGTGGCGCATCTTGAATCGCGTCCGGACGGTCCGGACGTTAGGTGGCCGCTCCGAATAATTTCCCTCCAGAAAGAGTTCAGGGGGATACTGCTATAAATTCCATCAAAATCGGGGTGCGTCACATCATTTTTTTGTTGTGCATCGATGGTATATACCACTATGTACCGAATAATATGGCGCATCTTGAATCGCCTCCGGACGTCAGGTGGCCGCTCCGAATAATTTCCCTCAAGAAAGAGTTCAGGGGGATACTGCTATAAATTCCATCAGCAGCAGTCACAGCGTTTGTAAAGCACTAACTGAGTTTGATGTTGAAGTGACACCACTGAGCCTATCTAAAAACCAACCAAATATAGAACAATTATAGAATAATTTCTCCTCTTTTTCCCTTTATCAAGCCACAAATAAATAAACTAGACTATAATACATCACAAAAATGTTGCAAATGATGATTGGATTTTGCTGTCAATCCTATTAATTGCTAATGATTGTTTCTCTCTTACATCAGGCATTTAACATCGATCAACATCCATTGAGGTGGTGTGTCTTTGAAGTCAGATCAATTCATGTGATAAGTGTTTTTTTTTTAGCGGGGTATTCACCCGTCGTCATCCGCTATCATCTCCGAAAAGGCGTTTGGCAGCGTGACTAATCCTCGGCTGACCTAGAAGAGACACTCACCCCAGAAACCTCTTGGTTCGTACTTGATTGAGCCATACTTAAGAGGCGTTGTCGCTCTAGGGGAATTGAGCACGGATTCGGGGGTTCCCAACTGTACTCGTCCACTAATCAAAAGCAATGGCGGATAGTTTTTTTTTTTTAATTATTGAATTGTTGTGTTTGAAAGAAATATTATATATGTTTTGATGTTGAACTATGCTGAATTTATAGTTGCAAACATTATTATATTTGTTATGATGTTGATCTATGTTGAATATGTATGGGTAAGCACTGCTCATGAAAAAAATAGGTGCATGATTAAATTCTTGGTGGGTACTTAGGTGAAATTGATGGTTGAAGGTTAGTTTAAATGTTGGACAACTAAATTGGTGGTTTTTGTGCTTCAAGCTTTCAAAAAGATTAAATTTTTATTTGTGGAAAGAAGAGAAGAGTGATAAAAAAGGGTCAATTGTTCTCGGTGGAAGATTGGAGATTGGGTTTCGTTTGTGATGGTTTTCTTATTGCTTCTTAAAAGAGCTTTTTAGTACAAAAAAATAAAATTTTTGTACTATAAAGTTATTTTAAGAAGCATTAAGAAAGTCGTCCCAAACAAAACTTTACTAACAAGATGTTAGGATTATGATAAAACTTACAAAAAAAAGATTAAACGAGGATGATAGAATAGTCGAACCAAAGATCTCAAGTTGAGCATGTAAGCTTACGTGATTTGGCAAGATTCACCTATGTCTATGATCACATAGAGATCAAATATTTTATTAAGTTTTAAAAGAAAGATAGAGAGATTATAACACGGAAAAGAAATATAACCTTTTGTTACAAAAATGAGGGCTGAATGTAATGAAAAATAGTGTTGATGATTCTTCTCCTCTACAATTCTTGACTATGCCCAATTATCACCTAGTAAGGTACAATCTAAAGCTTTCATGTCATTAGCATAAGGTAAGCTTAGGTTATTATCATCACATAAGATGGAACAAGTTCATCTAGGGCTGCAAATGAACCGAACTGAGTATGTGAGTGCTCATGTTTGAGTTTGTTTATTATTAACTTGTTTAAGTTCGGTTTGTGTTTGACATGAGTTTTATTGTTTGGGTTCATATTTGGTTCATTTAAATTAATGATGTTCATGTTTGATTCGTTTAGTGCTTATCGAGCTTTGACGAGTTCTGTTCTTGAACATATTTAGAGATTTTTTTTTAAACTATAAAAGAAGTATGTTCATTAACAAATCTACCGAGTATTCTTGAGCTCAAATGAGCAAGATATAACAATGTAATATAATAAATTAGCAATTGTAAGGAAATTAAAACTACAACATATATTATAATATTTAATTACTTTAAAAATTTATTAATTAAGAATAATTGTATCATTATATTATGATAAATTAAGATATTTATATTATGTATATTTATCAATTTTATAATTAAATATTAATCGAGTTTTTATCGAGCTTATTCACAAGTTCTGAATCGAACATATATCGAGCTTAATGTCGAGCATGTTCACGAGCTTCAAATAATGTTGTTCGTGAACATAAATGAACCGAACACATTAGTGTTTAAGCTTGTTTATTTAATGATCGAGTATTAGAGAAAATTAAGGTCCACACCTCACGAGCTTCAAATTTGTTTGTTTAGTTAGATAAACGATCACAAACGAGCTTTAATCGAACCGAACAACGAGAAACTCGTCGAACGTTTGATTCGCTTGCAGTCCTAAGCTCACCATGTAAACTTACACCCATAATCTTGCATATATGAGGGTGAATGCTCTGAGGCAGATTACAGCCATTGCCAACAATGCTTTTTAACTAAGGATGGATTTTATAGGCAATATCATTTCAATTATTTTATCATTTTCGTTTATATCATTGAGTTTTACTAATATTGCTTTAAATTTTTTTTTGGAATGAAGTATCCACACGCTAAATGGCGTTTGACGGCGCAACTAATCCTTGGTTAACCAAGAAGAGGTACCCATCTTAGAAACCTCAGGCGTCGCATTTGATTGGGCCTCACTTAAGAGGGTTTGCCGTTCGAGCGGAATTGAGCACGGGTTGAGGAGTTCCCAATCGTACTCGTCAACCAAGCAAGCTAAACAACACTGAGTGAATATAATGTAAATATGAGATGAATATCACACTCTCCATTGTCGGTAGAAATATACATTAATCAAATATTTTGAAGTTATGATTTGAAAGGAGGGGGTAAGGGTTTAGCTATTTTTTTTTTCAAGTTAATGGCTAATGTGGCCCCATAATGTTCTCCATTAAGCTTGCACTAGGCCAATCAAATAAGCTCTCAGTGCAATTAAAATTCATTTGTTTTCCTTTCAATCAAATCAAATAGAGTCTAAGTCCAATTAATTATTCAAAAAAAATAGAGCCCTTGTCTCTTTAATCTTTAAATAATCAAAATCTTCTTCTTTTGCCATTGCTTTTTTAAATATTTCTTTATCACTAATACAAGATAAATAACTACTTAATTAGCTTGTAATGAACCGGATACTGGCGGCACGTGTGAGTGTGCATGCTTGAGCACACGTGTGGAGTAAAATGTGTACATGCAGCACGTGCAAGCAATAGGAGAGGCTACATGCTGGGCACTTACCTCGAAGAGGAGACTTTGTTGTATCGGGGTGGGCAAAAGGAGGAGGGAGGAAAGGTATAGTTGGTCTTTAAGTAGTCACAGGAATGGCCAAATACAACCTTTATTTTTATTTTTATTTTTTATAATCAGAGCAATGACTAATGAGCATGGGTTAGGTGCGTGCGTGCTTCCAACTTTTCTTTTGTGTCCGGGGATGCCAAAGCAAGAAGAGAAGGAAGGGAGCCCAAGAAAGAGTTCTCTTTCTACCAGACTCCTCCTTGACCACCTCCCGGCCACCGATTGACATCGAACTTCCGCCATTTGCCAGACTTCTATCCATCGCCGAAATTTTAACCGACGTCGGACTTCTGTCCCTCGTCGGATTTCTACCCGACGCCAGACTTCCGCTCTTCGCCGAATTTCTACTCGACGCCAGACTTCTGCCCGTCAACGGACTTCTATCCATCGCCGGAATTCTACTCGATTTAGGATGACTTCCGTCCCTTGCTAGATTTCTACCCGACGTCGAACATCCGCCTGATGCCAAACTTTTGCTCGTCGCCGAACTTTTGCTAGTTACCGGACTTTCACTGGACTTCTACCCGACGCAGAACTTTTACATGTCGTCGGATTTGTACCTGACACCTTACTTCCACCTGTCAACAGTCCGTTTGACCTCCGTCGCTAGACAATAATCCTTACGATCTCTATCGCCTGTCAACTACGGTCCTTCTAACATCTATCGCTAGATAACAGTCGTACCGACCTCCGTCGCCCACCGACTATGATCCTTCTGACCAAACGAACATATCAACAATGATTCATCTTGTTTCCACCATGTAACATACTTTATATGATGTATATTTGTTACATCAAGTCATGGCCTTCCCCTCCAATGATAGGCCTTATTTGTAATCAACTGTAAATACTAGTGGATTTATTCAAGCTAGGCTAGGCCCCGTGGTTTTTCTCCTTTTTAAGGTTTTATACATAAAAATCTTAGTGTCAATTATGAATGTTGCACCATCTCTTTTATCTGTATACATATATGCCGGATCTTCGTACAAAACTAAAATGTAAACTTTCACTTCCAAAAAATAGACTCTATCGCATCGTTTTGTTGCAGCGGTTTCGAAGACCACAGCAGGTATGTAGCGGTTCTAGAACCGCTACAAAGAAAATAGTGGCGGCTATAACCGCCGGGATAGGTCAAAATTTGTGCTGCGAAAACCCTATTTTTTGGTAGTGTTTATATTTCTTTACCGCCGCGAATATTCTAGGACCCAACTATATATATATATATATATCGTTCTTATGATGAGGTCAATAATCTCATTAGCTATCATCATCTTTACTAAGCTAATCCAGTATACCTCAGCATTAAAATGCAAAGGAGCGTAATCATAGGATTATACTCGTAAGTATTATGAGTTTCTTAATGCACAATTCTTATAGGCTAATCATAACTAGTTATTACCTGCTAAAAACAGGCTAATAATGACATATACAAATTATCACCAAGATTATAACTCTTTATGACAACTCATTAAAATATGTAATAATTCATTGCAATATTTTTGTTTGCCCATCAAGTAAAAATTAAGTTAAATTTTTAAATGTTTTACAAAAATATAAATGTGGCTTATCTCAAAAGAAAATATCATACAAGAATTTTTTTTTTTACTTTTCAGAAATATTAAGTAAAAATTTTATAATGATATAACTTGAAATTTAAGTCCTCTCTTAAAAAAAAAAGGTTAATTTATAAAAATGATCTTATTTTAAGTATAAATTAGCTTAAATAACTTGTTAACAAAAAAAATCTAAAAAGGAGTAAATACGGATTTCAATTATCCGGTTTTAATAGAAATCAGAACTTAATTATCCGGTTTCCAATTTCTATTGAAACTGAAACCTCATTATTCGATTTCAATAGAAATTGATATTCTGTTCATCCATTAAAAAAAAATTTCTTAACCCCTGGCACGAGCTCGACTCGACTCGTTTGCACCCCTAACCGTACTCTACTTATAATTTTCTTACCAAATTCTTTTTATCCCTAAGAAACCAGTACCGGTTTATATGAAAGTCAATTATTAATTTTACTTTTTTTTTATTTATTCTGTTTCAATTTCAATTAATAATTTATAACCTATTAGAATATTTTTATTAAAAATAAATTAAATATATTTAATAAAATTAATTTATTTTTTAAATATTTAATAAAAAATTAAATTTACACTCACTAATTTATAAGATATAACTTTGATTTTTTTAAAATAAAATATAAGAAAATTTATAAATATCTTAATTTTCCAATTTTCCTGTTTCTAATTTTA
>NW_021319309.1:2368740-2466246 GCF_001605985.2 Dendrobium catenatum | reverse complement strand
GGTCGAGCATGCCTATAAGAAGTTGAGTCATTCTATTAGAATAATACTATAATAAATATTTTTATTATTTACTTATATATAAAATATTTTTCGAAACAGATAGTACAGATCCGATATGTTCTGCGGAGGATTGAGTTTCTCCAAGTGCTATTCGTGCGGGCCAGCCCGACCTAACCCATCATTAACAGTGCAAAGCTCGATAAAGCCAGCTTGGCCCGCCCATCGATTAGCTTAAAGCTTTGTGCAATTGACTGATGTTTCTTACTAGTATTCATTTATTTAATAAATAAGTAAATTTGAACAAAAAATTTTAAAATATGGCATATAATTAATGAAATTTGAATAATTTATTTATTTATTTCATTCATAAAGTTGAAATTAAAATGTATATCATAATCAATAGCTTAAACTTTTGGCAATGTCAATTATAATTTTTGATATATTTTAATTTTCAATATGAAAAAAAAAATGAAAATAACCACTAATTTGATCACCTCGAATAAGAGTTACAAAAGCTTGCCAACCTAATCAATTTGCATGTCTCCAGTCTACCAACTTTACTATTAGGAGCTTGATATGGAAATAATGCTGAACCACTAATTAGACCAGATTAATTTAACCCACCAAAATTTCTTCCCAAATATTAAATTAAATGGTTTAATCTAAATCCATCTCAAACTCCTTGTAACAATTGCCTCACCGAATCTAAATTGGTTGACTACTCGACGAACAGGTCGGTCGCTCAATTATTTGTAATGCCTTATCTTGTAATTCCTTGATTAAGTTATTGTCATCTCATTTGGTGTGATGTGAATGTTGATCATATGAAATATGTTGGAAATATGTTGAATCTATTTTAAACATCATTGTCATTGTTAGCATTTATTATTAATGAAACATCCCCATCTGGTCGTTTTACTAAAATCTTCTTTTGATGTTGCTCCATGACCACTTGACTCAAGTTTGTTCGTGTATGGGCCGAGCTAAAGCGCCATGCTAACATATATGCATCATGTCTCCCAAGCCTTGCATCTCATGTACATGTTGCCACATATATTGACATCTTATCATCAAGTGTCTAGCTAGTTGGTCACTAGCATTATATAATTCACTTTAACATCTTTTGGTTGGGATTTTGATTTTGATCCTATTGTTGATACTTTGTACTATTCTCTCTCTCTCTCTCTCTCTCTCTCTCTCTCTCTCTCTCTCTCTCTCTCTCTCTCTCCTAGAAAGAGAAGTGGAATGCTTTTTCCTAACCATATCATGTGCTCTTTATCATCCTTAATTAGGAGAATCATATCCCAAGACTTAATTTTATTCTTTTTGTTAGTAAAATCTTCCTCAACCTCTATCTAGTGCCTATATTTTATAAATTCAAATAATAAAGTCATTAATCTATATATTCTTATCTTACTATGTTGACTAATTAGTTGCCTCTCTTGATATCTTTTTCTCTTTTCTTGCTCTAATAAGAAGAAAACCAACTTAACATAAAAATTTGCATGGTTCAATTTCAACCTATCATATCTTCATAAGAGAGACTATATTATACGATCCACTACAAATGAATGTTCACAATTAAGAGCACTCACCAATCTATTTTTAAAGCTTAATTATACTTTTAAGCTTAATTAATATTTCAAATAGAAGATGATCACCTCGTACAAGTATTCAAATATCCAAGGTAAAACAAATCATAATCTTACTTGTGTCCACTTACCAATGCTATAATCTTACAATCATTATCTACAGAGAGAAATTAAAATTGAGAGATTTACACTTCATAAATTTTAGCTAAGAGGTTATTCCTTACTTCTTTAATGGTATAGAAAACCCTAATTAGTTGAGAGGATATATGTCGTAGAATAAAAATGCAAGAATTTGCTAAGTTTGTATGACAGGTTTGATTTCATTTGCTTAGCATCTCTCAGGGACATAATGACAATTTCATGTTACAATTTGAGAGTGTAAATAATAACTTCAGGGACTTGTTCAACTAGCACCACCCATGCTTTGTAATCCAACCACCATCGCTCAACTATTGTTACTTGACTGACATCACTTGATATCCATCTCCCGATTGTCGTCATGAAAATATCATTATTTGATCACAATCTTTTGAACTCCATTGCTTGTCAATGACAATAGCATCTTTCAATAAACATTCATCTCCAAATCATTATCATCATCTTCCATTGCTTCTTCAATATCCCCCATCACATTCAGAGGAGCTTAAGCTAGCTATCCATATTTGTTATTGAGAAGAAAAGCAGATTTTTGTAACCTCACTTTCTTAGTGAATTATTTTAACTATGTTAGACAAGATGGTTTTCCCCCTTTTTTGAATTCTTCAAATGTATATGTGTAGGATCTTCGTATAAAACGAACTTATAAAACCATATCGATCTACTGCTGCAAATATTCAAGTATGCTAGAAGTAGATTTAACCAAAAAAAAGAAAAAAAAAAAAACATCATGCACATCTCATATAGAAATGCACAATGCAAGATTTTTACTCAAAATAATATGTAATACATTCTGCATACAACACAAAATATTTATATAAAATAAATCAAGAAAACTATTTAGTGTTATACATAAAACAACATGCAAGTCATATGTTTCCTTAAAAATAATTGAAAGTATGCCTATGGTCCCCCTTAACCTCACCTTCAAACCCCATGAGCTAGCTGACATAATTGAGCTCGCTTTGGGAGTCATTATCAGCAAGCTAATATCTTCTCTAAATAGAAGAAATTATTATGTGCGGAGTCCGAATAAGTTCAGACTCCAATGAAATTAAATATGATGGCTTGTAAATAAGGTGTGTATTATACACTTCATATGTACAAGTTGTATACAAGTCACATGAGAGTTCAATGTGAGCTACCTCAGGCTCTGCACGTAATAATTTCTCCTAAAATAGGTGGAACTATACTTCTGAATCCCATATGCGGTGAAGAATACCAGCAAGAACAATGCTTCTGCAACTGAAGGAATTGTTACTGAAATTAAGAGTGTGATTGACAAGTTCCATGAATGATTCCCGAATCTAAAAGGTGGAAGCAGCACTAATAAATGTTTTGCATATGTTACACGTACTGTTTTTGTTATGTAATAAATAAATACAAAAAAAAAAAAAAAAAACTGATAAAAAAAAAAAAAAAAAAAAAAACTGATAATCTTCTTTAATACTTATGATACAGTAGATTGTTCGCATGCCGACAGAAGCTTGATAATTATTAACATGCTTAACATGCTGATAATTTTTATAAAAATGCTTACAATTTTTATTAATTATATAAGCTGCTGCTGTGCTGATAGTGCAGGAGATATGGAGTTAAGCGAGAGAGAGAGAGAGAGAGAGAGTCGTGGGAAGTAGGAATCCACCAGAGGCGACAAGAAGGAAAGATAAAGAGATCGGCATTAACGGCTTTATCTTACCCTATAAATAAAATTTCTTCTGATAATAATAATGTCTTCTCTCCCCCATGCCTGATGTCTTCATCTCTCATCACTGCTGTGGTAGGCCTCTTTTGACTTGCGTTAAAGCTAAAGGCTGGATGAAGACATCCCCCACGGGATGGTTCTTTCTCTCTCCTTCTTGGTTCTCTCTCATACTAGAGAGAGAAAAAGAGATTCTTCCAACGAGGCCATTAAAGAGAAGAGTAGAAGACTGCTCTCTTCTCTCTCTCTCTCTGTGCTTTTGCTTTTCAAAGGTCAGCCACATTCTATAATGTATACTGCAACCCTTTGACATATACCAATGCGATCATCTCTTTCTTTCTTTCTTTCTCTCTTTCTCTCTTTCTCTCTCATCTTTCCATCTGCTCTTTATTTTTTTAATAACACTTTGGGCTTCATGGTTAAGAAATTCAGAGAAGCTAACATGGGAGGCTTAATTGGCTTGGAAATAAATGAGATTTTATGGATTATGGAAGAAGTAATCAACAGCGCACATGTCACACCCCTAATTTAGTACACCACCCTGCAATAAGAAATATGTGAACAAGATAATAAGAAACATATTTTGTCCTTATATGCGCAAATAAATATACAATATACATAAGCAATGTGATAGATTCTATTATACTATATGTATATGAAATCATATCAGGTATAATTTTAGATCTTTAGATATGAGCATCCATCATTTATTATTTTTAATTTATATTTATTTATATATTTAGTCGATTTTATTAAGATGCCCTTAACCTATAAGATAAATATCAATCTAAGGAAATCTCTAATAATTTTCTATGGAGTTGTAAACCTTTGAGTCTGTTGATTTAACTTCCAACACCTACCATCTCCTTGGATTTGCAACAATCTACTATTCCTAATTTAAACTCTCCCTCTGAAGAGTTCACTGTTTCTACACCAGCTAATCCATCCAAACAGAAGGATAAAGTTATCTCTCCTAATAGATTTGAAATCCTTCAGGACAGTATTAATGAGCAAATGCCCCCTCCCGCTCCTTCTCTGAAACAGAATTTGAGCAAAAATCCAACACCAATCCAATCAAAAGCTTCCAGGAGCAAGCAAGCAAAAAAAGCTCATGCTCAATCTTCAAAGTCCCAATGATATTACCTCGACTCGTGGCTTGGAATGTGAGAGTTTTCAATAGCCCGAATAAGGTTATAAGGGCTTGTCAAGATTTAGTTCGACGTCACAAACTTGAATTATTCTATGTCTTGGAGAACAGGATTCATGAGAACAGTTTCTCGGATCCTTGGTTTTGCTTGAATCATCAGATTTTTGATTATGAGGAAAGTTGTCATAATTTTAATTTATCCACTTCTGGTAGAATTTGGATTAAATGAGATTCAAAATTGGTACAATTTAAACCATCCTATATCTCTACTCATTTGATTTCTGGAGAATTGCATAAGGGTCCTGACTTGTTATGGGCTTATTGGACTTAGCTTCTACTGGCCTAAAGTTCATCTAGTTTAACCAAAGAGCAAATGACCCCATTCATTTGAAGTTGGATAGAATGCTTATTAATGATAAGTGGCTAGATTCTTTCCCTAACTCCTACTATGATGTGCTCCCTCTCTCATGTTCAGATCATTCCCCTATATTACTTTCTTCAGGTCAGCTTACAAGGGTGAAACATAGATTTGTTTTCAAGAACTTTTGGACAAAGCAGGAAAATTACTGGTCTAAAATTTTAAACATTTTTGCTCAGCCATTCAAAGGGAATCCCATCCTTGGGTTGTATCACAAGCTTAAAGCATTTAAAGAAATCATCAAAGAGAAAGATTGGAATAGTTCTTGTCACCTCTCTTCCAATATGGCAATGCTTAAAGATCAACAAGATCTTTGCTTGAATATGTTGAATTTAGATCCACACAAAATTCTACCATGAATCATAGACTCAAAAATACAAATGCCTAATTATCAGATTGCTCATCTTCCTGGACTAATTGGGTGCTTCAAAGGGCTAAACTGAAGTGGCTTTCTCATGGGGAAGATGACTTAAAATTTCTCTATGATAACATTAGAATGAGAATAAATTATAGCGCTTCTCCTTTGATTTCTAATGATGATCCTATTATAAGGAAGGACTTGATCACTTCAATTACACAACACTTTGAAAAGCTTTTTAATGCTCCTCTGCCTACTTCCTTAAGTGATCTCTCCTCTATTCCTAAATGCACGGTTATTCTTTCTCATTTATGTGATAAGCTAACTTTGATGGTTTTTTATGATGAAATCAAGATAACTATTTTTAATGGCAACTCCAACTCCTCTCCAAACCCTGGCAGTTTTAATTTTGAGTTAATTTTATAAATCAAGTTGGCTTATTACTGGTCCCTTGGTCTATAAGGCAGTGAAATCATTCTTCTCCAAAGATTATCTTCCTCACAAAGTTAAGGCCACTGCAATTGCTCTTATTCCAAAATTGGCTCATGCATCTAATGTTTTAGATTTTAGACCAATTGCTCTTTGTAATATCATTTATAAGATAATATCTAAAATTTTGGCTTTGAGAATTAAAGATATTATGCCTATTATCATTGGGAAAAATCAATCTGGTTTCATCAAAGATCGTATTTCCACGGATAATATCCTTCTTGCTAATGAGCTGCTTTTGGAATTCAAAAAGTCAACTAAGAGAAAACTATTGTGTGCTAAGTTGGATATTCGGAAGGCATTTGATTATGTGTATAGAGAATTTCTTTTGGCAAGAATGTGCCAAAATGGTTTTCTCCCTCTTTTCTTACAATGGGTTAAAGCTTGTATATCGGATGTCCACTTCTCCATATGTATTGATGGAGCTCTAGAGGGTTACTTTTATTCCACTTCGGGTCTCAGACAGAGCTGTTCTCTTAGCCCTAGCTTATCTTTTCTGTATTTTGATGGATGCATTTTCTTGTATGATTGATAACCCTGTTGCTCAGGATAAATTTTATGGGATTCATAAAAAGGATATGCAAATTTCTCACCTTATTTATGCTGATGATTTAATTACTCATCTTTGGAGAAGCTACGAGAAGCGCAACTGTGAGGTCCTTATGGATGTTTTAGATTCCTTTGAAAAAGTCTATGGTTTAATGGTAAATCATGAAAAAAAGTAAGCTGATAATCTCAAATTCTATTTCCTCCCCTATGGATATTGGTGTTGCACTTAATATGCATGCTATTTGTGCTAAGATGACATATCTTGGTATTTCCATCTGTGCCAAGAAACACTGTATTGCTGATTTTCAACCTCTTATGCATTCAATTTCGGAACATTAATATTGGCTGGGTGGAAAGCTAGGCTGCTTTCTCTAGCATGTCATCTCCAATTTTTAAAATATATGATATGGAACACGTTAGCATATTGGATTCTGGGAGCTATCATACCCAAGTCCTATATTAAGTGTTTAAACAGGATGTGTTCTAGATTCCTTTATTTTGGAGGCATTGAGGCTAAGAAATTGCATCGATCTTATTGCTTGGAAGAGGACATGTAAGCCTAAAATGTTTGGGGGGCTAGGCATTCCGAATCTCCATGCTCTTCAGTTTGCAAAATACTGCTCTTTGGTTTTCAGATTTTATAATTCTAAGCCTATCCTCTTTAAGTATCTTAATATCAAATACGACACTCCTTGGACCCCAAAACAGTATAAAACCTCCTTCCTCTGAATGAATTTTGGAAAGTGGCCATGCAGATCTCTCATTCAATTCATTTTGACATCACTTATAAGAGCAAAATTGCTATGCTCTGGGACCCGTGGTTTGGGGGTAGGACACTTTTGTCCCTTCTTCCCAACAGTAACCTGGAATGTTATATTCAATATAATACCAAGCTCTCTGATTTCTTGGTTGAGGAAGAGTGGTGTTTTTCACGTTGTGTTAAGGATGTTATGTTTCCTTTATTGGGGCTTCTTCCAGTTAATCTTGACTCTAAATATACTTTAGCTTGGAAAGATAAGAAGAAACATTATTTCTCATCTTATATCAATTTTTTTTTTCGGGAGGAGGCCGTTCCTGATTGGACTACTTTAGTCTTGCATAAGCATCATGCTTTAAAATATTCAGTTTACACTTGGATTTCTTTGAACAGTGGGCTCAAAACAGTTGAGGAGCTCATTAAAAGGAACATTTTGGTTCATGCTAATTGCTCTTTATGCTTTTCAAATGCTGAAACCAATTCCCACATTCTGTTTGAGTGTGATTATGCCTTCTCTGTTTTAAAAAACATGATTTCGATTTTGGGAGATTTTCTTTTGAGACCTAGACTTATTCAAGTTTCCATTCTTTGGGAGAAAGGAGCTAGTTAGTAAAGAACCAAAAAGAACTTCTTTTCCTTATAGTATGTTGTGCTACTTATTATCTATGGAGGGAAAAAATGAAAGAAAATTTAATTCTAAATTTAGAAGTGTCTCTAGTCTATGTGCTTTAATAAAAGTGGCAGTGGAGGAGAAAGTGTCCAATTGAAAGCGTGGTGAAAATCTCAGAATTCCTTGGTTCTATTAATGGAGATTCTTTTGGCTGGGGGATTATTTGCTGTTTAGAAATAGCTGGTTGGATCTACTTTATTTTGGCTGGAATGTGCTACTGGGAGAACATTTGGCTTCTTTTTGCTACAGTTTTGTGTTGCTCGATTTTGATTCAGGCCAAGCTTGGAACTTCTGTTTTGTATTTCAGGCGCTGGTATATATGGCAGATTCTTGCCGCCGGTTTTTAATTATTGTTGAACAGTTGGCTGTTTTAGTTCTATTAGTCCATGGAAGGCCTTTTTGGCAACCTTGGACTTATTTTCATGGTAGATTTTCGTTGGAGGACAATGATGTAGCTAGCTGCTAATCATCTCCTTTGAGGGCCTCTCAGGCAACTGGGAGATATCTGCTGGGTCACGTTGGAATTATGTTGGTTTGTTTTGATTAGCAGTCTGAGTCCATTTTTGGTGCTCATGCCAAATTTTGCTAGACTATTATTACTGTTGTAACATCTTTGTGTTAGTTTTCTTTTAGGAGGTATAGGTTTTTGATTAGACCTCTTCTTATTTGTATGATGTCTAACCTTTTTACTAAACCTTACTTGTAAATTTTTCATTGAAATATACGGGCTTTTTGCCCTCATTTTCCAAAAAAAAAAAAAAAAATTTTCCCCTTTTTTCCAAAAAAAAAAAAAAAAAAACTAATAAATATTTAAAAGGATTCTACTGGCATATATATTATTACACGCAAACATACAATTTTTATATATTTTATAAGCAAGTTTTAAACAAGTCTTATATTCTCAAAAATGATAATCACAATTATATAATAAAGTATAATATGCATGAATAATAATTTTATATTCAATGGACTAACATACATGAGATACACATATTCTACTATAATCATAAATTCAATATATAGGAGTTTGTATTAAAAAAAAGGCAAAATTATATGATAATTTATTATAATCATTAAATATGATTAACTAAAACATATATAATAATAACTACATATTGAAAGTATTGTTAGTCTGTGGGGAATCATATTGTGTCGATTAATCATGTTGTATTATTGTGTCAGACCTAAGGTCAATTTCTCATGCTCGTTGGGGCTGCAGGGGTCCTTCCCTTGCTTGAGTTTTGGTGATTCGCACCCCATTTTTTTTTTGTTCCGTACAACACCTCGAAGCTATATACCCAAGCATCCCAATGATGCAAAAATTTGGTAGGAAAAAAAACATAGAGCAAAGCGTCACAACACTTTAAAATAAACGCCACAACTTTGTCAAGCTGATTGGAGATAGTGTATTGAGTGCAGCAGCGCTCTAAACTGGCACTGCAATGCTTCAAGGATGACTGGACAGTTTTTCTTCTCAAGGTTGGCATCCTTTGGTGGTATATAGGAGCTTTTCTCGTTTGTTTAGTGAGTGAGAATGGTATATGTGTGAATAGATGCAATGAGAGAGTGAGAGAGAAGGGAGATATGTACAAATTTTTCTTAATTTTCATAGTGGATTCATTGGTGTGGTGTGACTATGTGATTTTTTTTTCCAGTTTCAGATTTTTTCACATTAAATCTTGATGTTCTTTACTTTTCGTTGCTTTTCTATTTTTTCTTATTTGTTTCGTTGTGTGGTTTACTTTCACATCCCCAACAAATATGACTAGCAACTTATTAATATTTAGGAATCTTATACAAGTAACAAGGATAATGGCCATAACAAAGAACGATACATATTCTCTAATAAATAAAAGTTATTTACTTCGAGTTGGAGCGCTTGAACCATATTCTCCCTAAAATCAAAGAGAAAATGATAATCTCGAAAGTTCTAGATAATATAAGCTTTCCATTCATTACAAGCAAACATTAAAAGGTATTAAGGATAATTATGACAAAATAAGTGTAACCTAACACTCGTAGGTTATCTCGAAAATTAGTGTTGAAAAAAGCTTATAGTATTAACCATAACAAGTAATCTAATTGAAAGTTCAATGTCATTTAAGATTGATGTCTAGGATTCTCTCTAGAGGATCTATTATGATAGGGATTTGTTGCAAGTGTGAACATTGCAAACTCGTTTACCTAGAGAGGATAAAACCACATGTGGAGAGTACGATAATAAGAGTTGAAAAGCACCACACTTGGATATTCTATAAGGAGATAGAGAGAAAAGTAGTGTCATATAAAATATATAAAAGTTTTAAAGCGGTTGATTGAATGGTCCATATCTATCATGGTGATGGCTATGAGAAACTTTTTACCATAGAAGAGTAACATATATTATACAAAAAGAGAGCTCAATTGTTATATTATGGCATTCCTAAGAGAAAGGAATATCATAAGAGCAAAATATATATACATTAAAACAAAAAATAAAGTTTAGTAGAAATATAGTAGAGATGAGCAAGTAGATCCTCTAGGTTCAAGATACCATTAAATCCCAAATGTCGCAATAGTCGTCATTGTCTATTAAAAGTGTATATAATATGCATACATCTTGATATTAAAGAAATAATCCTCCGTACAGGACGTGACAAATCATTATGGTTGTTTCAGTAAAATAATGCAAGAAATTTGCTAAAGATGTACTTTCTCTATTAACTTAAATGAATAGACAAATTAAAATATCAAGTCTTATCAAAGTTCAATATGTTAGAGAACTTGGTAATATAACTTTTAAAAAATTGTATGATTTTCTTCTTATTCACAAACTCGACATCCTTTACTTGAATTTCTTCTAGGCGATTGATCATTCAAACAAACTATTTGTCTTCCTCAATGGTTCTTACCTTGTTAACCTAATTATCATTAAAAATCTAAGTATAAATGTTTTAGAGTTGACTTGCATTATTATTAGCTAAGCTTTGCAATCTATTTAGCTAATGCAGCATCATAATATTTTGATATCCAACAGTGAACAGTTCTTGTAAATGTGTTGTTGTGTGAAATCTAGAAAATTAATGATCAGAATGCTTAAAATCATTTAAATCTTAAAGAAATCAGATGTCATATCTGTTTGAGAAAGATTTCAATTTGATGTCTGAAGAATCGCTTTCTGTCTTTTCATTGCCAACCAAAATGTCTACATTATGAGTGCTTTCAACAGGTTTCATATGCTGTCGTTTAGTTTTCAGAACTGTACAATTATAAGTGTTAGTAATCAGAACTGAGATTGACAATTACTTGTTATTGCCGCTTTAAATTTGATTAAAATTTGGAACATTTAGGCCCTAACTGAATAGTTAATTTTGTCTTCAAAAGCTAAAATTATGACAGAAAATTTTATTATTTTTTCTGAAACAATATTGTATGATCTTAATTTGAGCTATTGAGTATTGATTGCAGTATGGTGTAATCAAGTCTAATAAGTTAAGAATCTTAAATAAAAGAAAGAAAATGATTATAGTTTATATAATTATTATAATAAAATTATTAAAAAAAGAAATTTGAAGATAAATTATAAAAAAATATTTGATATAAATAAATATTTATATAAATTTATTTTCGAGTCCCCTAAGATAAAACGATGAATTATTCTATGCGGATGTCGAACGTCGCTCAGAGCTCAATGAAAATATGCCATGTCATCCCTTGCTGGGTACCTAGCTCGATTTTGGAGGCACGAAATTCATTTCATAAATACGTTTCCTTTATAAGTTATAGTAACTAATGAATATTTGATTATTTCTAGTTGATCGAATATTTGATACTTTATTAGTTTATTCTTTACCAAATGCAATTAATGTACAAAACCAGAAGAGAATCCGAGGTTGTCATGTGTAAACTGCAAGCCTCTTCATCTCAGCGGCTCAAAAAATGGCAAAGCATGCATCAAATGTTGTCATTAAAGCAGCCAAAAGAGTAGTATTTTAAGAGGGAGAAAGATATTTTAATTTTTTTGATTCTCCCCCCGTGGCTGGTCAGTGTCAGCGGCTGGTCACATGGACATCTCTATTGTGTCCAAGGATTGAGCAGAAGTTGTACTGTTGCAGAAAACCCCTCCCCGGCTCCCCCCTCCATTCTCACACTTCCGATTCTCACCATCTTCTGTCTTATATTCTACAGATTCTCAAGTTTTGAATCAAACCTTCGGCTCAACCTCTTCTATATATCTTTGTTCTCGCATTTCCACTTCTTCTCTGTCAACGCAAACAAAAAGAGTTCTTGACGAAGTTTCCTCCTAAACCTTTGCACTCTTTCTTCTCCTCCTCTCTCCCATTACAGAAGGAGCAAGCATTCATCTTGTCTTGCTTTGTCTCCCGCTTCCCTTGTGAAGATCATCAGGTTACTTTTCTCTCTCTCTCTCTTTTTTTGCCCCTTTTGATCATCTTCATCTTCTTTTTCTGTTAATAAGTGGAGATGATGGTTAAAAATGTGTTCTTTACTTTGATTTACCATAAAGATGCGATTTTTTTTTTTAAATTTTGAAGAGTGATTTCTTGCATTTAGCTTTGTTACAATTTGATGTCAGGGCTGCCTAGTCATGTATTCCTGACGGTTTCTTCTTGTTGGTGAAGGTTCTGTTTCTTTTATGTTTGGGATCATGAAGATTATTTTGGTGGGGCTTTGTTCTTTTCTTGCATAATGTTAGAGACGCAGGGGGGATTCAGGCAGGAATGAATTTTACAGCTATATTACTCCATCAGCATCTCTGTTTTTGGCGTGCTGGATGTTTTTTCTTATGTTAGCTACAGTCTTTTCTGTTTTTCTTATTGCTGTAATTTGTAATCTTTTGTTCATTTAATACATGGGCTTTTTGCCAAAAAATATTTCTACCCCCACACTTGCTTAGAAATGGAGCGTAAAAATTTTGCATTTTGTAATTTTTCATTTGTAGATGTAGAATATTTCCTTTTTTTGGCTAGAATTTCCTCTTTAGCTGGAGTTTATCCCCTTTTGTTGTTTCTGGTTGTCTTATTTCCTTGTCTTCTATATGTAATGTCATATGCCTCTTAGAAGCCTAAGCAATGCTTGTTTTTATTTTATTTTAAAGCTGCCTTCTCATCTATTATTTTGGCAAATTTCTCTGTTTTAACTCTTTCTATATTGTTTTTACACCAATATATTACAAAAGAAATCGTTAGCTTCACCCATAACCGCGTTAAATTTGTTGCTTTTATGCATAAATATAGAAAAAAATTGTGTTTTTATTGTCCACATAGGCGCACAGAAGTTGCAGAACCAAGTATTCTTTTCTTGTCACTTACATATAAGTGATCTCCATTGCCCTCTGTTCATCAATCTACAGATGGAGAAGAATACTTCCGTAGTTCATGGGAGGATAAAGAAGAGGAAAACATTAGAAGAAGCTCATTCAAACCCTCCTTTCTCTTTTGATGAACTGAGCCAAGACTTGCTTGAGATAGTCCTTTCATGGCTCCCAGCCTCAAGCTTCCTCCGCCTGCGTTCAGTGTGCAAAAGATGGAGCTCAGTTTCGGTGTCTCCAACGTTTAAAATCGCATGCTCGCAGATCCCTTTCAGAGATCCATGGTTCCTTATGGTTGATCATGAACTCAACCAATCTGTAATTTTTGATACCAGCGAAGGGAATTGGAAGAATCTCATTTGCCCCGCCGGTTTCAACCAAGTTAAGCGAATCGCCATTTCATCCTGTGATGGCCTGGTCTGCTTCCGCCACACCTCGGGGGGCTTTGAGGTTTGCAATCCGGTCACCGGAATCTGCCGCAAGCTCCCTCTCCCTGACTTTGCTCAGCCTCTTCATGCAGTTTCCATGAGCTTTGACAAAGACTCGTCTTTCTCCTCTTATAGAGTTGTATTAGTTTCTGGTGAATTGCCAAACCTGTCTTTCAGAATGTTCAGTTCAGACAAAAACAAGTGGGAGGAAGAGGTAATGTTAATAAGACAGGCAGGGGATTCCTCTGAGACAGATATTTCCGGTGGCGAAACGGTGTATTTTCTCAGCAAATCTGGTGAGGTTGTGGCTACAAACATGCTAAGGAGCCCATCCAAAGAGTTCTCATCAGTGTTAGCAATTGAAAATGGTGAAGAGATTGTATATTTTCTCAGTCAGTCAGGCACAGTGATTGCTTGTAACCTCAATAAGAGGAATTTCTATGAGCATCCAAGGCTTCTGCCTATCTACTCTGAGTACTCCATTGATGTGGTTGTTTGCAAGGGTGAGATGATGGTCGTCGTTCTGTCAGAATTCCTCGAGACAGCCAGCCTTAGAGTGTGGAGATTCAGTAAGGGGAGCAAGTCATGGCTGCAGGTGGCGGCGATGCCGCCGTCCATGTCTCATGAGTTCTACGGTAGGAAGGCTGACATAAACTGTGCTGGTTGCGGCGATATGATCTTTGTTTGCTTGAATTCTATAAACTTCAGTAGCTGTGTAATCTGTAATGTGGTGGAAAATGTATGGAAGGAGCTGCCAAAGTGTGTTGTGAATGGGAAGGCTAAGGAATTTGTGTCTGCCTTCTCTTTTGAGCCAAGATTGGAGGCCATTGTATGAGTGTTATCTGTATTGCTTTTTGGCACTTTGATTGCTTGTGTTTGATTCAATATAGCATGCAAGTTTTTTGTTTGTTATGTAAAATGACTTGACAAGTAGCTTAAAGATCTCAAAATGTTTGATTGATCACACGAAGGAAACTCAAAATATGCCCTCAAGAAAGATTTTGTATGTACAGTTTATTCTTCAAAGTTTGTGTTGAGATTGAGTAATTGTGTTTCAGAATACCACCTTACTTGAATGTTAGCGTTATCTCTTTGCATTTCACCATTACTGTACTTGAACATGTTTTTTGAATGATTTTGTAGAAATACTACCTGACATGAGAATATACTTCAAATAATTCTTTACAATTAAAATCAGCTGATAAGAGAAGAATTGAGGAACCTAAGCACTTGTAGCTGTTGCACGATTGTCTTCAGTTTTCAATCTTCTGCATAGCCACTGCTCTTATCAAAATCAAATCTGTAAAAAATTATTAACTTCACACTATATATGCTTTAGATGTAACAAAAGATAAAATTTAGACAAATATGTTCAGTTTTATTATGAAAACTTGATTCTTACTCTGATAGATAGCATTCTATCACTGCAGATTACAAACTTCTCCTGAGCAGTAAATGAAGGTTTTTTGCTGGAAAACCAGGATATAAGCAAAATCAAGTACGTATTCCTTCTCAGGATTAAACTCAAACTATTAAAATCTATGAACTTTCATATCCATCTAATGCCAGAGATGCATCTGTTAAGGTTTTATTTGGGATGTCTTTTTTACTGTTTTTTAAAGTAATTTTTCAGTACAAAAATTAAAATTTTTATACTAAAAAGTTGTTTTAAGAAGCAATAAGATAGCCGTCCCAAACGAAGCCTACGTAGGCAGTCAAAATATCATTAATTATGTGGAAGAAGACTTTGTTAAAATTAATGTCTATTAACTTAAGATTCATTCACATTTAATTTTTAAAGATGGTGATTACATTATTTAATTTTTTTAAGATTGGGGCTACATAACTCAATTCATATTTGATTTTTCAAGATTGTGACTATCAAAGTCAAGCTTCATTAAATTCAAATTTGCTATATATCATATTTAATCACTATATAAAGAGATGGTTATATTATGATAAAGCATCCCATAACAAGAATTAACAAAGAGAGGAGAGAAGTGGAAGAGAGGAGAAGGGTGTTATCCAAGAAAGAAGAAAATTTTTGGGTGTTTGCAAGTGGAATTTCTTAGCTTCTTTTAGAAAAGTCTCAACTTGACAAATTGGTATCTTTATTCATATATCTAATTTTGTATGAAGTATAATTCTCGTTTATCTCTTTTGAAGTTTAATAGATTATTTAATCTCTATGTGATTGCAGACATAAGCTTGCTTAAGACCAATAATGTAAATTTTGGTGTTCTCTTCTGTGGCACTTGATCTTTTTTGAAGTTACTTTGTGGTTCATTATGCTTGTTTTTAAGTTTATAATATTCTCTCTCCTAAAAATTGATATATAAGTGAGTTATGAAAATTACGATTGCCATAAATTTTGAGATTAAGAAGTTTAATGGCTCAAATAGTTTTAGCTTTTGGATAGCCAAGATGTGTGATGTACTTATCTAGTATGAACTTGTAATAACACTCATGAGGCATAGCAAAGATGGTTGAAATCATGAGTGAAAAATATAAGATAGAGATGGATGATAAGGTATTTTGGGCGATTCAATTGTATCTAGCTTATAAGGTCATAGAAGAGATAAGTGCAAAAGGTGTTTTGGCTTTAACTAGAGTCTTTGGATATGATCGAATGCCTCTCCAATGAACTTCAAAAGAAGCAAAGACTCTTTATTACAAATATTGGAATGCATGTCAATTAAATCATATTTGAATGAGTTTAATTCAATCATTTGAGATTTGAGGAATATTGATGTGATTGTTGATGACAAAGATCAAGCTTTATCACTATTATGCTCTTTTTCTCTCTCTTTCAAGCACTTTCAAGATACCATATTATATGATCATGATATAATAAGCTTAGAGGATGTCAATAATTCACTTCTTTTAAAAAAAAAGAGACCATTTATAGTCTTTAGGGAAATGATAAATCAATTCAAGGTTTATTATAGGTTAAAAAAAGATCCTATGAGCAAGGGTTCTCTTCTAGTCATGGGAGTAAATCTCAAAATAAATTCAAAGAGACTATTTATTTCTATTATAAGAAGAAAGAGTTTGCAAAGAAGAACAACTTTACTTCTAAAAAGGTCAAGCAAGAAGCAAAGAATGACCACTAAGGCTTCATTTGGGATGGCTTTTTTATTATTTTTTTTAAGCAATTTTTTAGTACAAAAATTTTAAATTTTTTAACTAAAAATCTGCTTCAACAGTAAAAAAGCTGTCCCAAATGAAGCCTAAAATGATAACTCAGTTGATGTAAACATTATTATATATTTTTTCGAGTTATGAAATTGGTGATGCTCTTTTGGTGATTAAAAATAATAGATGTAAAGAGTAGTAGATTCATGACTCTGTTGTTTTAATCACATGTGTTCTAAGTTGGTGTTGCAGAAGATGAGGAGTGAATACCACAATGACGAAACAAGCAAGAAAGTAAAAGCAGCGGAAAGTAAAAGACACCATGATTTAATGTAGAAAAATAAAAAACAGAGAAAACCCATGGAGCAATGCCACACCAACAAACCCATTATGAAAATTAAGAGAAATAAGTGCATATCTCTCTTCTCTCTCACTCTTACCTTACTTCTCTTCTCATATGCACTGTTCTCACACTTGTCATAACTGAAAATACAAGAAAAAGACAAGTAAAATAACTCTAAGGGATACAACCCTTTAGAAAATGAGAAAAAAAATTGTCCAGTCCATCTCGCAGTGCTGCGGCGTCAATTTGGGATGCTATGACACTCAAGTATCTCTTTTGCACCACCGGAGCACCTTATCTATACCGTTGCGGCACTCTGCTCTTTGTCGTTTAGTGTTGGGGCGCTCTGGTACATAGCCTCGGGGCGCTCGTGTGACAGCCCAAACACTTAACTATCGAGATATTTTCCATTTTAACCTAAGATTCTCACAATTTTATCATGTTGGTGTAACTTTCTAGTAGGTCACCCATCTTAGAATTGCTCCGGGATGAGCATGCTTAGAGAATTGCAAAATCAAGTAGCACCACTATTAGACCATTGCTTAATTACCCCTGCCAGACCATTTACCATCTACTATTGTTAAACCATCACTCAACCACAACTCTATGACCACTACTTGACCAATATTTTCAGACCACCCTTCCCCATCTACTATCCTCCAACCACATTCACCCAACTACAGTCCTCCAACCAATTTTACTCTGCTACAATCCTTAGACCATCATCATCCGTGTACATCCATCTGATTGTCATCATCCAGTAATGATCCTATGAGCATCTTCACCTTAGTATGGTCCTCCAAATATTATCTCATAGATAGGAAGCTTTAACTACCATGACCCAACAATAGTCCTTCAACCACTCTCTCCTGATTATAATCCGTAAACCACCATATCCCAGCTATGAACCTCTAACCTTCATACCACTATTACCTTAATATATTCATTTGACCATTATCACTTGACTATTTTCCTCCAATCACTATTGCTCATCAACAATCCTTTGACCACAATCACCGAACTTTGATTTTATGACAATCATCATCTAACTTCGATCTTCTAAATTTGACCACCGTTGCTTGAATATAGCCATCCAATTAATATCATTGTACTATAATCCCTTGATCATTGTTGCTTGTTTAAGATAGTCATTTGATCATCATTGCCTGACTACGATCTTTCGACCACTATCACCCAATTATATTTCTCTGACCACCATTACCCTACAATGATCTTTTGGCCATCATCTCCTTATTACAATCCTCCAAATATCATCACATAACTATGGTTCTCCAACCATCATTACCTGACTAAGACCTTGTGATCACCATCATCCAACTATGATCCTTCGACAACCTTTTCCCAACTAAGGCCCTCTCACCATCATCACCCAATTACGATCTTCTAACCATCATATCCATATTATGGTCCTCTAACCATCATCACTTGAATATTATCATTCAAACATTATCCATCATTGCATTGCTATGATCCTTCAATCATCTCTGATCAACTATAATCTTTTAAAAACCATTACCAAACTACAATTGCCTGACTACTGACATTTGATTATGACCCATCAATTTTTATTGCATGACTACAATGCTTCAGCCACAGATGCCAAACTTTGATTCTCTAACCATCCTCATACTATTTCTGTCATCTGACCACGATCACCCAACTTCAACCCTCAAATCATCGTTGCCTGAGTTTGATCATTCAATTATTATCCCCCAAATCCAACACTCCAAACATTGCTGCCTAAATAGGTTTCTTTGACTATTATCATCCAACTACAATACTTCAACCACTATTGCTCAACTAAGATCCTCTGACTACCATCGGTGCATTATGTCCTCCAACCACCATTACTTTTCTACAATCCTTTGACCACCATCGCTCAACTATAATCCTCCAACTAGCATTCCCTAACTACTATCCTTATCCCACTGTCACTCGACTATAATCCTTCAATTATTTTTACATAGCTATATTAACAACGACTGACTTCATCACCTATCTTCACCAATTATATCAATGCACATCATTACTCATAAGACTGAAGCATGTCATTAACACTAGTCCCAATTCATGGAATTAGCGGCATGACTTACACTTGGTTTCTTTGTCTTTGATCTTCCTTTCTCAAAGGAATATGATCAAATAAATATGAAATAATTTTTTACGGCCACTCTATTGCCAGAGCACCTTTCTAACATCCATCATGATTTTTTTTTTTATATAAATTATGTCAACTATATTATATGAGCTCCTTTTCTAATCACAATGAAGGTCATACTTTATAATTGAGGATTGATGCTAGTGAAATTATTTCAACAGGGTCAAATCTAATAATTTTTCTCTTTTCAAGGACTTTACATGTAAAAAACTCTGATATCTCTTATAATTCTTCTATTATATGTCAGTGTGCTACTTCTTGGTATAAAACAAAAATGTTAATATCTCTGCTATTGCAAATAATCTAACACCGAACAATAAAAGTGTAAATCTAAAATTCAAGTATCAATAACATCAATAAGTTTAATTAAACAAGTGAAACACAAGAGTCATTCAAACTTTTCTCAATAATGGGAGAATTAAGCTTCAAAGTCATAGGTTATGCTAATCACTTAAAAGGTTTATTAAAATGGGCTTTAATGCCATTAGTGGTAGGGAAAAAATCATTTCTTCTTGAAATAATTCAATTTGATTTTGAGCTGAAATAAATTTTGTTATAATTTGACCCGATTCGATCACAATTTAATTAGGCATTGCAGATTAACTTTGGTTTGAATTTAATTTGAATTGAATAAAAAAAAAATCAATGTAAATTTCATTAATTTTTTATCTACTAAGACAAATTTTTAGTCCAAAAATATATAAATGCACACAAACATAAAAAAAGAAATAAATATTTATATTTCATGGATAACATATGTTAAGCTTCTCTTCTTTTTTACTTTATAATCATGTCTTTATCCCATATCTGTATTAAGTATCATAGCAAATAATAAACTCTTTGTTATTTGATATATTTCTAAACTATTATTAAATATCTAAATTTTATAAATGATTTTTTTTTATAAATATTTTATAAAAGGATAGCATGAAACACTAGTTGAATTTGGCATTTTGTCATTAATATTTGTATCATACACATCAAAATATATTAATACAAAATAAAAATAAAATTTTTATAAGAAATTTGATATCAAAATTCTTATTTTTTCTAAATATAAATGAACCAAAAGTATTAGTAAAATGACATTGCTTTCATGGGCTGGACTAATGTTTAGAACATAGAAGGCCCATTCGTACATTTTTCTTACCTTATTTGGGCTGTCATATAAGGCCTTTAAATATAAAGATTAACCCCAAAAGTTTAATTGCTTCAGTTCTGTTTCATATTCGAGTTATAAATTGGAATCTGTTTAAAATGAATAAAATTAAATTGAATTATAAATTTATAATAGCCTTGAAACATTTTTTAATAATCTAATTGAAATTAAATGGTTAATCTTAAATATATAAATTTTAATGTTTCTTACATATGCAATTTACCTTAAGAAGAACTAAGATGAAAATGAGTTGATCCAATACCATTCAAATATGTTTTTTTTTTGTTTTACCGCAAGTAAGCTGCATTTTTGTCGCCAACCATTGCCAAGCACTGCCACCTACCATAGCCATCGCTGTCGTTGGCCAATAGCCATCCATCATCTCTCGCCGCTAGTCACGTGCTGACCGTCAACCATTGTCGATGCATGCCCATTTGCAGATTGCCAATCATCGCCGCAACATATGTCATTCTTAACCGGCTCTATTGCCATCGTTAGTCAACAATTGATCATTGTCATCGACTGTCATCAAACATCATTACTTCACATTACATTCATTTTACTTTAAACTAAACAAAAAAATAACCTCATCTATTTTTTTTACGCACTTCCAAACAAATTCAAACATTTCAAATGAACTAAATACATTCCTTTTACATAGCTTTGATAACGCAATAGATAACTAACCTAAAATATTTATGAATAAGCGGAAAGGAGTTAGACAACTTAGGCTTCGTTTGAAACAGTTTTTTTAATGCTTTTTAAAACGGTTTTTTAATATAAAATTTTTTAATCCTAAATATTTTTGCATTAAAATATTGCTTTAAAAAATAACAAAAAAAAAAAAAGAATGTGTTTATTATTATTATTATTTTTTCATTATTTTCTTTGTTGCGCTATGGCAAATGAATTTATCCTCCACACAGTCACCAACACAAATTTCAAGCCCAGTTTTGATAGAAGAATAGAATAAGGAAAAGGATGATAACAGAGAAAAAACAGCTACAATATAGAGAAGCAGATGAAGGCAACATATATGGATATAAAGTAACATAAAACATATTTTAATAAACTGTTTCTTAAAATAGTTTTTTAATTAATTTTTTTTATTGTTTCTTAAAACAATTTTTTATAAATAAAGAAAAAATTGACTAAACAGTTATGATTTGTAGGAGTTTGCCAGAAATGAACATTACTGATGGCTTCCCTTGTTGTCATCACATGTTGTGAGCTCGTTTACAGTAAGACAAGCTCGCTTTCCAACTAGCGAGCCGAGCTCAATAAGAGCCTAAACTCGACATGACTTGACTCGTTTATACCCCTAGAGGCTCCTGTGCTTAAGTACCACTCTCATCAGTCTCTCTTGGGAATTAGAGAGAGATTTCTATTAAAAAAATATTCCAATTACTCTTAATTCAATGCATCTTAATAAAAAAATATAATTTCAATACATATGATTTACTCAGCATTTCTAAGTTGCATGCATTTAAAAAACATTCAACTAAACAGCACCAAATGCATGAGATCACAATATAAAAAAGTATGATGGTTTCTTTCTCTTTTTTCTCTAATCCAAAGCTGCTTACTGTTGCTTTGGGAAGCAACCACATGAAGCATTTTGATCTCCCAAGTAAGAGCTTTGCTGGCTTCTTCTCATCTTCTGAGCTTGTTCTGCTGCTTTTAAAAGCTGCTGTGAGTGCTGTAGCAGTGCTTCAGCTCTCCACTCTTCAGATCTCCTGTGAACAACAGCCATTCTCTTCATCAGCTTCTCTTCCAAGTTTGATCTCATGTTCTGAATCTTCACCTGCAAAAGAAGATGAGATAGATTTTCCCTCATAAGAAATCATTTATCATATAGATTTTTAATACTAGTATTCAGATCAATATAAATTATTAAGCAAATATTTTGAGCACTGGGCTTACTCATTTGGCTTGAAAATGAACTCTAAATATAATTTTTGTTGATAGTTTGAGTGAACTAAATCTTAAATTCACACAAGTCATATGTGAGCATCGAACCCAATATTTTTTTGGTGGAAGCTTAAGCTACAAACATACAAATTATGGTTTTATTTCGGAGAACTTTTTGGCAGTTTTCTACATCAGCTTTTTGGTACAAATTTTTTTAAAAATGATGAAAAAACAGTGACTAAAAGTTGTCTGAAACAAAACATAAGATGTGATGCATCTAAATATCAAAGAATATTTAAAAAAATTTATAATTTTTATGTGGAATAATAAATATCAATATTAAGATTTCTGTCATTTGTTTATTTATGATTCCTGAATCTGATTGAGTTGACAATTTGACATTAAAAGATATTAGTGTAATTTGATCTTTGTTTTGATTGATTTTATAAAAGTAAAAAATTACATTAATACTTGTTGTGTCCTGGAGTATTCGCGGCGGTAGAGAAAATATATAGTTTAATGTCTTAGCATTATACGAAGATCCACCACACAACCAGATAAGAGAGAGAGTGTAACATTCATAAGGAACACCGGAGTTTTTACGTGGAAACCACTGAAAAAGGGGGAAAAACCACGGGGCCTGACCCACTTTGAATGAATCCACTAGTATTTGCAGTCGATTACAAATGAGGTCCTTCCTTGGGAGAAGGCCTTGGCTTGATGGTACAAATGTACATCATATAGAGCGCATTACATAGTGGGAGTTACAATAATATACATGTTTGTTTGGTTGGAAAGGTCATAGTTGGCACGAGACGGAGGTCCGAAAGATCGTAGTTAGTAAGAGATTGGGGTTGGGAAGACCATTGTCTGTCGACGTAGGTCGGAAGGACCGTAGTAGGCGATAGAGGTCGTGAGGACCGTAGTCAGCATGAGATAGGAGTCTGGAAGACCATAGTTGGTAGGAGGCCGGGGTCTGAAAGACCGTTGTCTGGTGATGGAGGTCAGAGTGACCATAGTAGACAACGGAGGTCGGGACAACCATAGTCGGCAGGAGATAGGAGTCTGGAAGACCGTAGTTGGAAGGAGACTGGGGTCTGAAAGACCGTTGTCTGGTGATGGAGGTCGGAGTGACCATAGTAGGCGATGGAGGTCGGGAGGACCGTAGTCGGCAGGAGATAGAAGTTTGAAAGACCGTATTAGAAGGATGGTACTTCGGTAGAACTCCGGGCATCAGGTGATGGCCTGGTGGAGCTCGGGGTCTCAAGTGACAGTCCGGCGGAAGTCCAAGCTTTAGGTAGTGGCCTGTTGGAGCATAGAGTCTCAAGTGGTGGTACAATGGAAGTCTGAACCTCAGGTAGTGGTCCAGTGGAAGTCCGGACCTCAGATGGTGGCCCGGCAGAAGTCCGAGCCTCAGGTGGTGTCCGGCGGAGCAACGGCGTCAGGCGGTGGTCCGGTGGAGGCGAGAGCCTTAAGTGATGGTTCTGCGGAGCAAGGGCGTCATGCGGTGGTCCGGAAGAGGTGAGGACCTTAAGTGGTGGCTCAGCGGAGCAACGGCGTCAGGCGGTGGTCCAGCGGAGGTGAGGGCCTTAAGTGGTGGTCCGGCGGAGTAACGGCGTCCGACGAAGTAACGGCGTCCGGCGGAGGTGAGGGCCTCAAGTGGTGGTTCGGCGGAGCGACGACGTCAGGTGGTGGTCCGGCGGAGGTGAGGGCCTTAAGTGGTGGTCCGGCGGAGCAACGCCGTTAGGCGGTGGTCCAACGGAGGTGATGGCCTCAAGTGGTGGTCTGACGGAACTCCGGCGGTGGTCGAGGAGGTAAGGAAGCAAGAGCGATCTCTGATCTCTCTTTTTTTTTCCTTAGGCTTCCGAGGGTCCCCTCTCAAGAGGAGAGAGAGCTCTATTTATAGATTTTGGGAATGACATGACCCGTAAATAGGTGGAGGATTAAGGGTAAATGGGGAGTGGTCGAATGAACGGCCGATGTTGAATCCCTTGATCATGCACCGTTCTTTAGACATTTGAAGACTTTAATGATGTCAGAATTTTGGGATCTTGGGCTCGTTGGATTCGTCTCGTCGAGCTGCTCGATTCGAGTATAAGCTTGTTATGTTTGGAAACCGTTTGGTAATCCAATTTGTGGTTTGAACCTTCCAGCAGCGCTTCGGGTCCTTGATTTGGACCATTTGGGCTCGGATTGAGTCAAATTTGGTGTCGTTGGGTTCATATTTCCGAGACGCTCAGTTCGACTGTAAGTTCGCTGAAATCGGATTTCGGATGGTCTCCGAATTAATTTTTGAAGTTTCCAACTTGATTTTGTATCGAGATCCGTGCCCGATCAAGATAATTTTTGGATGACGTATCAATACTAAAATATCAAATTTACAATCAATAATCAAATTGACACTTTAACAACCAAATAAATTTAATTTAATTCAATTATTTTACTTTATCCAAATAATACATCTCTCCATTTTCGTGTCAACTCAAAGCTTATAATGATTAAGAAAAGAGCACTATTGTTGCATTCAAAATTCAACTACTATTCACATGGGATTATTCTTCAAACCCTTGATGATAATTAGTCTCCTCTTCTTCTTCGAGGTTGTTGTGATAATTGGTGAGATTATAAAAGAAAAGTCAAAATCGGTGGCTTTCTTAAAATACTATTAACACTAATCTAATGGGGAATGGAGGATTAGATTATCTTAATTAAGTTTAGTAAATCATCACGTGAATGGTGGGAAAATTAAGAACAGGCTCTATGGCTAGTAAAGGTTTGCCTAGTTTGGAGTGTTAGTGTCTCGAAGAGGTCAAGCCACAAGCATGCTTTCCAGCTCTTCAAAAACAATTCCATGCACCAGTTTCAATGCTGGAAAAGGACAAGTGTTACTTTATAATCATCACATTCTGACACAGAGAACCGTTCGATTTTGCGACTGTAAATAGTAAAAATGCAGGGTGAATTGTAAAAGTGCAGTGGTGAATAGTAACTACACTTTTACTGCTCACAGTTACAAAATCGAATGGTTCTCTGCATCCAGACCCCGCACGTAATAATCTCTTGACAATGTAAGGCTTTGTTTGCACGTTTTTCTTACTGTTTTTTAAAGTTGCTATTTAGTATAAAAATTTGAATTTTTATATTAAAAAGTTTCTTTAAGAATCAATAAGAAAACAATCTCAAAGGAAAACGAAACCTAAATTGAATAATTTTTGCTTCTTGAGTGTCAGTTTTCCAACTTGATTGCTAAATTTACAGGCAGAAGGAGGGCATGAAATTACCTTTGAATAGAGCAATTGATTAAAGAAACTGACAAACAAACAAAAAGCTTATAATCATCACATTAACGTGAGAAACTTTAAAAGGAGCTTCGGAAGGTTGGTCGGATGAGGGCAGGCATGGTTCTCCAATAAGCAAAAATAGTCTGTATTAATATTCTATGAAGAATACTTTCATATTTTCAAGGATATAAAACTCTTCTTTCGATATATAAGAGGAAAAAAAATCAATTACCTCAAGTTTTTTAGACTTTTCTTCAGTCTTGGCAGTCTGAAGGTTAACCCAAGCTTGAATCTTTGCTTCTTCTCTTTGATACCTGAGGAAGAAAGTAGATCAGAATTGCATAATAAGAATAGAGAAATAAAAGAAAGTAAAATTCAGATTAGAAATTCACCTAATGCAGCTCTTGGCTCTCTCCTCAGCTTCCCATAGTGAAGCTCTGGAGTCTGCAATGCTCTTCCTTCCATCATTCATTTCACAGTGTCTTAAACTCTTTGAAACCTCTTCTTCCTCTTCTTCCCTTGAGTTCCAGCTGCAGACCGTAGAATCATACTGAGCACTGAACTCAAGCTTCGCAAAATTGAAGTTATGGAGTTCAGAAATGTTTATTTTAGTACTGGAAGCCACCAAAGGTCCAGACCTGTCAGCAGGAGTATTATGCCTAGCTGGAGAAGAACTCTTGATGGGAGTGTGGCAACTCGAAGTGTTCAAACTGCAAAGCGGAGTTATCTCAGTCCCAACATCTCTACTATAAAGCTTTGAAACTGAAGTTTCAGTCTTTTTCGAGGATTCAAAGTGAGAATCCTTCAGAAAAAAATCTTCTTTGCTTGTCTCAGGACATAGGAAGTTAGATAAGACAGGTTCTGCGCTATCTGTGAATTTATCTGCAACGCATCAAGAAAGGTAAAGGGAGTTTTTTTTTCAAGGAATAAAGTTAAGCTATGCCATGGCATTGTGAAGTGATTCCAACCTTTCAAGAGAGCTTCTGTGGAGATACGATTAAGAGCTGTATGTGTCTGAGTAAGGTTTTGCTTCTTTGCAAAGGCCTCAAAAGCTTGAGCTTTCTGTCGGGGAGCTTCATTTGGTTTGGAAGAGTCTGATGATTCCCAAGGTTTGATTCCATGCGCAGGAGATTCATGGCAGGAGCTACTCATCAACCACTTCTCTGCATTATCCCACTTAGAAGGAAAGCTCTTCCTATAAAGGTTTCCTGTGCTGAAGCTGAAGACTGGCCGGCCAGGCGTCGAAGGAGTTTCCAGCCTCCTCTGCAACCATGCAGAGCCCACTCCTTCCTTCCTCTCAGCAGAATTCTTCAGAAGTTCAATACTCTCTTTAGACTCCATTGCTGGGACTTCCTTCACAAAATCTGAGGTCTCCTTTAGGTGCAGCTTACAACATGGACCAGAGAAAGTGTTTTTACCCTTCGCTGGTGCGATTGAAACTCTACTCGCCCCCAAACTTCAAATCTAATGACAATTACAAAAAGAAGGGAATAATCTTTCCCCTACGAATGGACTAGAAAGCAAAGGAGAATTAGAGAAATGCAGGGGATTCAAACTTCATAGTGTGAAGAAGCTCAAGAGGTTTCAAATCAAGGTCCCCTTTATCCAATGGGAAATACTTGTTGGCCTAAACATATGTGGATTTATATAAACAACACTTAAAAACTTAAAATTTCTTCTTTGCATATATTAAATAAGCCTTTAAATGCAAAACTGTTCTAAACTAATTTCATGAAAAAAAAAACTCTTTTCGTTAAGATTTATCTCTCTCTTTATTTTAAATGACAATGGGGTCTAAGATAAGAGTTTGATAAAACTGTCTCATCAAGTTGCTTTCCTTTGCATCACTTTCTCATATCTAACTCCGATTAGAATATCACTACACATGCTTTCTTTAATACAATCCGTAGGGGCTTATGCAATCTTATTAAATTCCCTGGCTAGTTATGATGTTATTTCATAGGACAAAAGAATATTAGCTGGATCAAATTGATTTGACATAAATGTTATATATTGTGCTTCTCTTTATTTTATTGATTGGCTTAAATGAGGGGTTAAAAATGACAGATGAGCATCTATTTAATATTCTGATATTATTCTGTTAATAATGTTTAGCAAGTTTTAAAAATTGGATCGGACCGGCGGCCGGAGATTCTCATAATAACTGATCTCGACTAAAACTGTTCAGGATTGGAAGAAAATGACGGTCGAACCGCTCACCAGACGAAGCTGAAACGATTTTGGAAAACCGGGCAGAACACATCAAAGCCAAATTTCAGCTGTTCAATCTAAATCTAACATGGTAACAGTCGTTCTTCCCTTTTGTTTATTCACCTGAACCCTATCCCTTCCGACTACTGCACTCGCATTTGGCTCCCCTCCATCTTCGTGTGAAACTCATCCCCGTCACGTAGTCGTCCCTGGCCAAAACTTCTCGACAATTTAGGTGTAGAAATCTTCAAAGTCATCGTCATCATCCATGACAATCAAATTTGAAGAAAGAGGCAATGAGAAGAAGAGAGAATCACAAGGATCCACACAATAGGAAAAGAGTTTGGCTCAGCAAATTCGATACACATCGGAGGAAGTCGCCGTCGTCAATGACTCTGCTGTCGTGAATCTCAAAGCTGAAAACGACATCACAGACTTTCCTCCTGAAAAGTTGTAGTCGTCGGCGGAGACTATATCAACAAAAAAGAGTGTCGAAGAAACCTCCAGACCGTTCGCCTCTCCAAAGTCCGTTCTCCGTCTAGCTGTCGACCAGACACCTTTCGACTGCATTGGTTATGGTGAAGTCAATGCCTACGAGGATGCTAGTTGCTCAAGCTGCCGGTTAAATTCTATAAGATCCCTAGCGCAAAAACTGCAAAATATAACCCTGGTAGTTCCTCAGGTCTGGCCCATGATCCTAACATTTTGATCCAAACTTTTAATTGTCCACCCTTCACGGTTTAGGTGTGCTCGTCTTCGGCAGCCAGAGCTTCTCAAAAAACATATGATCATTAATTCAGGCGTGCTTGTTATGGATCTGTAGATCGGCGTCAAGTCGAGGTTTTAATTTTATACATGTTATTGCTTTGCTTTGTTAGAAAACTATTTGATTTGGCCATCCTGTGCGGGAACTAGGAGTAGCGAGATGGCCAGTTCATTTCGTGCGGGAACATGGGGCTGCAAGGTGTGTCATCGCTGGCCGAAACTTCTCAACGATGCAGGTGTAGAGATCTCCATAGTCGTCGTCGTCATCCATGACAATCAAATTTGAAGAAAGCGGCAATGAGAAGAAGAGAGAAATAACAAGGATCCGCAGCGGATGAAGTCGTCGTCATCAATGACTCTGCTGTCGTGAATCTCAAAGGTGAAAACAGCCTCACAGACTTTCCTCTTGAAAAGTTGCAGTTGTCGGCAGAGGCCGTATCAACAGAAAAGAGTGTCGAAGAAACCTCCGGACCGTTCGCCTCTCCAAAGTTCGTCCTCCATCTAGTTGTCGACTAGACACCTTTCGACTGCATTGGTTACGACGAAGTCAATGTCTATGAGGATGCTAGTTGCTCAAGTTGCCGGTTAAATTATGTAAGACCCCTATCGCAAAAATTGCAAAATCTAACACTGATTGTTCCTCGGGTCAGACCCATGATCCCAACATTTTGATCCAAAGTTTTAATTGTCCACCCTTCACGATTCTGGTGTGCTTGTCTTCGACAGCCAGAGCTTCTCATAAAACTTGTGATCGTTAATTCAGGTGTGCTTGTTGGATCTGCAGATCGGCGTCAAGATGAGGTTTTGATTTTATAAATGTTATTGCTTTACTATGTTAGAAAACTATTTGATTTGGCCATCTCGTGCGGGAACCAGGAGCACGAGATGGCCAGATTATTTCGTGCTGGAACTTGGAGCCGCAAGGTGTGTTATTTGCCATTTGTTGAATTTGGGATTTACATGAGGTTAAATTGCATTTTTATTTTGCATTTGTATCATATTACTATGCAAAAATACTTAATTTTTAATAATAATAGTATTTATTACAATATCAGATTTGACTCAGGTTTGGCCGGTCGAACTTTGAACCTATCATTCTTTCGCTTTATTGTCCGGTCCGATTTTCACAACTTTTGTATTTAGAGCCAAGGTAATGACAAACTAAGACAATAATTTCTCTAAAAATTCTATCTTTTTATGCAGAATAAAGTTCCAATTTTAATGCAATCTTAAATATTGAAATGATAATGATGATTATGGCTTGTGTTATGATCTTTCTTGATGAGTTTTGTTTGATCTTGGTTGGTCTCCTATCTATCTCAAACTCCTTTAATTTCTCGATTGAGTGTAACTGTATCATCTCATAGTTTTGTTTAATATTTTTTAGCAATATCTCATCTAAATATATACACTTTTGCCCAAATTTAAGTCAAATATATTGTCACTTCAATCTCATTTTTATATGTCAAAGTTGGGATTTTTTTTATATCTTCATCTTGTTGAATGATGAGTGATAAAATATAAAAAAATTATGGTTCAAATCTATAATTTTAATGAATCAAAAAAGTGTGGAGTATGATTTGAATCTACAATTTTGAAAAAAATCTCTAAGTTAAAATATTGAACTCTCATTTAATAGACTAATAAGTGCTCCATTTTCACATATCTTCATCCACACCTTCATAAAAAAAAAAAAATTTAACAGTTTTTTTCTCAACACCCTTAATTCTTAGCTTTTTTATGATGACATTTAGATCAATTAAGTCAAATTTATACACACATTACATACATAGGACTCGAATTCAAAACTTCTTGATATATAGTTAAAACTCTGAATCAATCTGCTAAGATTAGTTGTGTTCTTAATTCAAAACCTATGGGTTGAAAGCCGTTTCTTTTCGCTCTTTTCACTGTGCCTTTTTTATTTTAATTCAATTTGCCTCCACAGTCCACCCTATCCAGAGAAATTATTCTATGTGAACACCAGATCTTTTAGAGGCGAATTAGAGCATGCCACATCACTTGGTACACAACAGTTACATAATCGTGGTACACAACAAAATGGATGATGTGACGCGCTCTAGTTCGCCTCCGAACGACGTCTGTATCTGCACAAAATAATTTCACTCATATAAAAAAAACTTAGTTTATTTCGAGAAATTATTGCGTGCGGTCATCAGACCGTTCAAAGGAAAATTAGGAAGCGTCATGTCACTCAATACACAACATCCATACACAACAAAATAATAATGTGATGCATTTTGATTCCTTTCTTAATGGAATTCTGTGAGATCTGATGACCGCACTTAATAAATTTTTTGATTATTTCAGAGCTTTTTTTGGGGAAAATATTTCAGAGCTTCCAAGTTGTGTCATAATTTCAAGTGTTCCAAAGGCAAATTGCTTTTCTCCATCCCTGCGTCGCAGCACTTTAGTTGGTCAGAAAATGGCAGGCTTTAACTGCAGAAGCAGACTAGCAGAGCTACTGTTACAGATTTGTGCGCACAGTGAGCTTGCCTCCATTTGTCACACAGTACGTAGCCAATCCATTTGTCGTACTCTCGAGCAGAGCAGTTTCCAGGATGATGGAAATAGCTTTGCTTTCCTTTTATTACTTGTCGCCTATGATCAAGGAATAATTATTACGTTCTCAACGTAGATGAACGTCCGGTCGGAAGTCAAATCGTGCCAAAAAATGAGAAATAACAAGCAAATACTGAGTAATATCAAATAATAACGAGGAATACCATCACGTGAAGATTCAATACCGAGTTATACCGAGCTATACCGAGCAATACCGAGCTATACAAAAGTTGTACCGAGTTTTTCCTAGAAAAAACTCGGTACAATTCGGTATTGCTCGATATAGCTCGGTATAACTCGGTATTGGTCTTCACAGAACAGTATTCCTCGTTATTATCAAATAATACATTATAGCAAAAGGTCCGAGCCACCAATACTGAATTTTTTGGCGCGGATTTCCTCTGACCTGGAGTTCCTCTACGTCCTTACACCAGACCTAATAAAAAGTTCATGTCAGAGGCTTAAGAGAAACTTTAGCTTAACAGAAAATAAATACACAACTTCTTGTTCGTCTGGGCAAACCACTTGTTGGTCCCAATTCTAAACTTAGCAGAGACTATTTTTTTGCGCTTAATTCCATTTATTTTAATTTATATATTATTATTATTTATTACAAAAAAGTGAGATATTTTCTTATTGCAAAGCACCAAATAAAAGTCTTGTAAATTTTTTTAAAATTTAACAAAAGCAAGTTATTATAAAATAAAAATACATATAATAATATGAATATTCTTTATTAAATAAATAATAAGATGCACACAAGGAATTAGATAATAAATATTCTATAATGAAAAATAATAGTAATTCTAGGCCTGTACTCAAATAAATTTAGTATAATAATAGAATTATTTTGAATTGCTTTAAAATTTGAGGCAATAATTTTAAAATTAGCAATATTCTATGTACTTCAATTTAAATAAAATACACGTATGATAATAAGATTGTGTAACTCTTGAATTAAAATTTTTATTATTTAAAAAATAAAATTGATTATTAGAAATACTATCATCAGGCACAAAATAGGGAAGTGCAAAAGAAAATTAAATTGTGTTAAATAGCCAACTAACATTATACGTTATAGAACTCAATTTAAAGATAAAACAAGCAATAGTTGGATAAAACTACATGTCATGTTATCTTTATGTTATATGTAATTGCGTCCAGGGAGTATTCGCGGCGTTAGAAAAATATAAGTTTATCGTTCTTAGTAGTTGCTACGGAAATCCGGCCAAGCGCAGATCAGATTAAGAGAAAGGGGGTCTAGCATTTATGAGAACACCAAGTTTCTTACGTGGAACCCCTGAAAAAGGGACAATAACCACGGTCTAGCCCAGTTTGAATGAATCCACTATTGTATTTGCAGTCGATACCAAATGAGGCCCTTCCGTGGTTGAAGGTCTTAGCTTGATGTACATCTTTAGGAACATTTACCATGATGTAAATTACAAAGAGCTACTATCGACGTCATCACTTTGTATAGAAGACTGCAAGTCGTGCGTGTTACGACAGGTATGGCAGAGAGGATCGTAGTCAAACTGGCCGAGTGTAGGACTGTAGTCCGACTTCGAGTACGACGATGAAGTCGAGGAAGGGTGACCGTTTAGTGGCACTATTTTGCGGACGCGACGAGGTGCGGAAAGTACAAATATAGGAGATCTGTGTAATCAGAAAGTGCTCAGAACAGTGCCAAAGATGCCAAAAGAAAAGAAGAACCGATTATAATCAAAAATAGGATAGCGACTGTAGTATGGTCGAGAAAGACTTGTTAGTCGAAGCAGTGGTGGAATGGCGACACAAGTCAGTGGAGGACCGTGGTGGAGTTTCCGCGCACGGAGGGTAGGTATGGACCTTGTAGTCTTCGACGAATGATTCCAGATCTTAGGACATTGCGTCAATACAAGTAGTAACCTAAAGAAGGGGTCCAGTTATGGGAAAGAAACGCATCTTTCGCATGAGACGAATCCCAGCGAAGTCCGATAACCGGTAGTGGATAAGCTCACCAGGTCAATATTAACGGTCATCGGGGTTTTTCAAAGATAACCCTATGAGCGAAAAGTGCGTGGTGAATGGTCTAACGGTCGGAAGGCCTGCCGAGTCCTACGTCATTTGGTGGCAGAGGAGAAACCTCCAGCTTCACCTTGGCGCAGTTATGCTCAGTTCGGGCTCATGGAGGGAAACCTCTCTTTGTGTAAATTGAGGGAAGAAGTGATCTTTAGTGCACAATCCCCATGGGAGTGGTGCGGAATTCTGGCATTCGTCCTCTGAAAATACTAGGGCAGCAGTCTTCCGACGTTACTAATCATGCTGGACTAGGATTACAGAAGCTCCGAGCTCGATGTTTGGATTCGGGAGATGGTGAGGTGTAGTAATCTCCCATTTTCCCCTTTACTTCCTGCATTCGATATGGTCCGTCTTCATCTACATTTTTCAGCTTTACCTCTCTTGGTTGATCGTAGAATGCATACGAGATAATATTTATGAATTTTTGTCTGGCTGTTGCCAGTAGTCTCGTAATATAGTCATGAGATTCAAAAATAGGTCGCGTGATATGGGTGATGAGAGAGATGAGTTTGTATAAGATAATGAGTTGGTGCTTCACCTCTATGCCCTCCAAGGAAAAAAGGAGGTTGAAAAGAATGGGAACGGCAGATACGAATCCTTTGATACATTCACCGTTTCGTTGCAGTAATTTGAAGGCCCTTAATGATCGTCGGAATTTATCTCGAGAGTTAAAGATCTGGGCTCATTGGATTTCGTATCGTCAGAAGCCGCTCATTTTTCGGAGGTATAAGCTCCCGTTCAAATCGAAGTCATCCAGAGATCTGTATTTTGGTATACTCAAATTTCTCGGTTTGAAGCCCTTAAATTTTGGAAATCCAAAGCATTAGAGCTTTAGCTGTGTTGACACCCTGCAATGTCCGGGACTCATTAGTGGGCCGGATTGGGTTTTGATCTTGGTGTCGTTTGAGAGTTGTGTCATTTACCTCTCGTGCTTATGGCCTAAATACGGCCTCAAGTTTTGATCTTGTATTATCGCGATGTTGACCAGGTGCTCTCGGAATTAAATAATTTATAATTACTGTTTCCGATCTGGACTATCATTTGCTTTAATTGGACTCAGATAGTTTCAGTGGCCCGACTCAAACTAATTGTTGTGATGTCTATCAAATGTATATGTATATATATTAATCCATTGTAAAAACTAATAAATAATTATTTGATTTATTTTGATGTGTATTGTCAATTTATAGCATTTATTATTTATTAATGAAATTATAGAGATGACATATATAGACATGCCATTAATTCAGAGTCTCATAAATTGCTTCTGATAAATTTCATCCAATTAGTCTTAATAGAGAGCTGTGTATCCTTGCCTGATAAAAATAAAAGAAAATAAATGCATATGATAACTAATATAAATAATAATATATAATGAGTATAATTGGATTAATCATAATAAATAAATCGTATTCTGCCAAAGCAGATCCAATGATCAGAAAAATAATCTCCCAATGATATAACTAGGTAGGCCGTAAGAGAAGAAAGGTAAAAGCATATCTTCCATGCTTTCTCAATATGATAATGCCATCCTCCTCTCCTCTAATAAATGACTCGAAGGAGTTTGTGGGAGAGGAAATGCAGACGCTGAACGCCGTCCGGATACGAATCGGAATGCATCACGCCACTTTTTTACTCGGTATTGTGGCTCGGTACCGCTGATGTGGCTGCACTTGATTCGCCTTCGAACGTAAATATACGTCCAGCCTCCGCACAAAATAATTTCTCGTGACAGAGGGTGGTTTAATGGCAACATAACTCCAAGACGTCGCGATTGATTTGGATATCCTGGCTTCTCTTATCAAAGACAATCCTCCTGGTTCGCCGGAAACTCTCAACATATTGTTAGTTGGTACTTCGACTCGAGGGTGACTTCTCATCTTACCTTGGATTCAAGACAATTATATCATCAATATCTTATAGCAATAACCACAATATGGGAATAAGAAATATGATGAAGGGATAGAAAAATCTGTTTTTTATTTAGTTCGGTGGTTAAAATACTTTCCCGACAATGATTTCCCACCTTGACATTTCTCTCTGTTTCTTCTTCGTTTATTGCTCTGTTATTCTATCTGCTTGCATTTCAGCAACCACCCCATCGTTGATTGATATAATTCTGTTTGTTTTAAGAAGAGCTCGCTGCGCTTCTCTGTTTTCTTATGAAAAACTTGACTTGAAGGGTTTACAACTGCAGTCAATGCAATTCAAATCTTGTGATATCCATTTTTAGCACAAATCTCTAAGCTATAGAGATGGGTTCTTTGTTCAGCCACCATTTCTACAAAGATGGAACATCAGACCTCTGCATGCTCAATAGAGACAGAGCCATCCTCTGGGGAGATTATTTTGTGCGGATACCGGACGGGAGAATCATCCGGTACCGACTCGGTGCTGAGCTCGATACCAAGCGCGGTACACATTTTGGGTGATGTGGCTCATTTTTATTGGTCTCCGGACGACGTCCGGACTCCTTGCCTAATAATTTCACCATCCTCTGAGTACTAAGGCACAAACCTTACAATGTAAATAGTGAGGATGCAGAGATCTGATAACCAAATCTCCCAACCAATATATTAAGAGATATATCAATGATGAAAAATTTTAAAAAATTACACATTATATAAATGTCAACAATTTAAAACGAAAAATTGATTTGAACATATAGAAGATAGTCGAAATTTTCAAAAAATAAAATCCAGCTCTATTCACAGGAATCATAAAATTATATAGCGAAGTGTGTGTGTTGTATTGGGCCAGAATAAAGATATGAGATCAACAGAGCCACATACAACAACAACAACATCAATGCTTTATCCCAATACATGGGGTGGGCTACATGAAGCCTTTTTCTCGATTTTGTCATGTTAAGAGTCAATTTTAATTAAAAAAATGATTTATAATACTTTCTAATCATATCTTTTTAGGTATGCATGTACCTATCTTAATATGGATAAGATTTATGAGGGGTACTTTTCTATCACACAACAAGCCTGATCAATTCCTAAACTTCAACCATACAACTGGAATCCTACTAATAATATCCACATCTATTTTACCATCACTCCGGATAATAGACCTAATGCTTTTTAATAATATATTAATAAAAATATTATCAACGTTTTTAATTTATATTTTGACAAGAAAAATGTATTTTTTATTAAAATTTGGCAATATCAATATAATTCTTGAAATATTTTGTGTTATATTGCATCTACTCTAATGATGCCACATGAAACCAAATAATTAATCTTTAATCTAGGTGATAATGTCTTCTAAATAATCTTATTAAGTCATTTTCAAAATAAGGGTTGATTTTGTATCTGACCAAAATATTTAAATAAAAAAACAAAATATCATTATCATTCCATCATACATATTCATGACAATTTTGATTTTACATTGCATCAAAATTTGAATTTTTTTGGGGGAAATTAAAATTTTTAATTTCCCTGTTATTTGTTCAGCCACCACTTCTACAAAGATGAAACATCAGACCTCTGTATCCTCAATAGACACAGCCACCTCTTCTATCAAGATGGAGCAGCCATCCTTTGAGTACTAATGCACAAACCTTACAATGTAAATACTGAGGATACAGAGATCTGATAGCTAAAACTCTCAACCAACATACTGAGAGATATATCAATGATGAAAATATTTAAAAGTTACACATTATATAAATGTCAACAATTAAAAAAGAATGATTGATTTGAACATATAGAAGATGCGGAAAAATCCAAAAAATAAAATCCAGCTCTATTCACAGGAATCATAAAATTATATAGCAAACTGCGTGTGTTGTATTGGGCCAGAATAAAGAGAGGAGAACAACAAAGACACATATAACAACAACAACATCAATGCTTTATCCCAATACATGGGGTGGGCTACATGAAGTCTTTTTCTCTGTTCTGTTATGTTAAGAGTCAAAATTTTCATTTAAATTTAATAGAAAAAAAGACATTTATAATATTTTCTAATCATATCTTTTTAGGTTTGCTTGTACCTTTCTTAACATAGATAAGATATAATACATCTAACACTCCTACCCGGCCTAAAGACTGAGGTTTTGTTTGGGATAGCTTTCTTGCTGCTTTTTAAAATAATTCTATAGTATACAAATTCTAGTTCAAAAATTTTTTATATTAAAAAGTTGTCCCAAATAAAATCTAAAGAAGCCAGTACAAACCAATCAATTTTCTTTATCAAAGTAGATCAGTTAACTATGATACTGTACTTTGTGAAAGTGAGTCAAATGTCATGAATATCTAATTAGTTCTTAGTCAATTAGTCCAATAAATTTTAATTTACTGAATATGTATTAAATCATTTTAAACCAATATATGAAGATTACAACTAATATAAATTAGTTCTAATTATTTCTTACAAATCTCATAGAGGTAGTATTCAACTAATAACTCTTAGCTATATATATATATATATAATTAACAAAATAATTATAACTATCAATCGCATGTCGAAAAATTTGCAGCGATAAAATTGTTGTTTAATATCTTAGTTATATATGAAGATTCGTCACACACATATAAAAGAAGAGTTGCAAGATGTACTAGAGTTTTTATATGAAAAAAAAAGTGAAAAATTATGGGGCTTAGCCTGCTTGAAATAGTTCCGCTCACGTATATCGCAGATTACAAAACATGTTCTTCTTAGTAATTATGGAAGGAGTTGGTAGAATAAAGCATAGATAAATTGTAAAGAAAAAGTTTTGTGGTCGAAGTTGAAAAAATTAATCTTAAGTCATTGGTGTTGTCTCCAATATATCATTTGTAGTCCATTTGTTATTTTTCTTTGAGTAGGGAAAATTAAAGGCCGAGAAGTTCACTAGAAACCATGGTGTTGACATTGAAAATCAGATTTGATGTTGACTTTAACTTTATGTGTGATGGCATACACTGATACTAGTGGTTAGGTGTGTCAATATTTGACATTGTTAGGTGTGTCAATATTTGACATGACATGAAAATCCGACTCGAACCCGACCTAAAAATTTCGGGTTAAGGTCAACCTGAACCCGAAACGAGTTGGGTTCGGGTTGACCTTTTGACGCGAAATTAACCCGTTTTTACCCGAAAAATCATTTTTGACCCAGCAACCCATTTTGACCCGAAAAGCTGATATTGACCCATTTTTTGACCTTTTGGATAAAAAAGCTAGATGTTTTTTTTTTTTTGGCACCAGGTCATTCGGGTCGTGTCGGGTTGACCTGGACCCGAAACGGTATCGGGTTTGGATCCAGAAAACTGACCCGTTTGCAAAAATGGGTTGGCTTCGGGTTGACCCGAACAGTGTCGGGTCAGTTTCTGGTTCGACCCGAACCCGACCAATGACCCAAAATTGACACCCTACTAGTGGTGACATGTGTCATTGAACATCATCGTAGTCGATAAGGGTGGTTGGGGAATTGTATTCGAGTGAAGTTGGTTAGAAGATCATAGTCAAGTGATCGTAATCTAAGAATTGTAGTCGGGTAATAGTGATTTAGGAATAATGGTTAAGCGTTAGTGGTTGGAAGACTGTAGTTGGGTGGAAATTGTTAGATGATCACAATTTGGCGATGATGGTCAGAGAACTACAGTAAGGGGATAATAATTGGAGAATTGTTATCAAGTGATAGTAGTCAAAGGATTATAGTTAGACTACAATAGTTATAAGATTGTAATTGATGAGGAGAGTTGGAGGAAGGTGGTTAGAGGACCATATTTGAAGTACAATGGTTGGAGGACCGTAGTCAAGCAATAGTTGTTGGAGGATCATAGTCGGGTGATGGTTGTCGAAGAATCATTCTTGCGACACTTTGATCAAAATACCATAATCGGGTCACAATAGTCAGGAGATCATAGTTGAATGGTGGGGGCTTGAGCATCATAATCACTGGTTGAAGAGTGATGGTCACACAGTGGTGGTTTGACAACTGTGGTTAGATTACAGTGGTTAGATGGCGATGGTCCATTGGCAGTCTAACTGTGACAATTAGGCGGTGGTCTAATGGATATAACCGGGAGGTGGTTTAACGATGATGATCGGGCATTGATCATTTAGATCTCTAAGATTCATCAAGCCTCTGAGCTCACTTGAATCTCAACCCAAAAGTCATATTTATGTAGAGAGTGAGGATCCATTTATAACTTTGATATTGGCATGCTATATAACTATAACCAATTCTTGAACGTTTTATCATATGGTATGTATTTTTCCTTCGATTATATATCATTTTAAGAATTTAAGTGTTTTAATGATGTTGCAATTAAGCAATCTCGAGCTTGTTGGTTTTGTCTTGTCAAGACTCTCAATTTACACATAAACATGTAAGATATGAAGATGGTTTGATCCTCCAATTAATATTTCAAAAAATTTAATTATGTTTTAAGTGCTTAATCTGTGCTCGTTTAGACTCGAATTGAATCACCCTTAGCATTGATTGATTTGTCTTGTCATAGACATTCAATTTGATGGTAAGTTTACTAAAAATAGAATTTGAATGATTATGAATGTAATTTCAAAAATTTTTAATTAAATTATATTAAAATTTATGCCAATTAAATTGCTTTTTAATAATATACAACAATAACAACAACAACATCAAGCTTTTATCCCATTATGTGGTGTTGACTACATAAATCTTTTTTTTCTTCATTGTGTCCTGTTATTAAGAATCAAATTCTCATTTAAATCCAACAAAGGAAGGTTATTTCTAATATTTTCTAACCAACTCTTCATAGGTCTACCTCTATCTTTCTTAACATAAGACAAATCTAATACATCTACTCTCCTAACAGGGTCATCGGAAGGCCATCATTTTATATGATCAAACCATCTAAGGCGACTCTCTTTAATATCATCTGCCATTAGAGCTAATCCAACATTTTCATGTATATGCACATTTCATATCATGCCTCTATGAGTAAAGGCACTCATCCACCTAACCATCCTTATTTCTCTTTTAATGGCGAACATTCTGCATCATAAAATATTGCACTTCTCACCACCATCTTATAGAAATTTTCTTTAAGTTTGAGGGGTACTTTCTATCACACAACAAGCCCGATCTATTCCTCAACTTCAATCATACAACTGTAATCCTACTAATAATATTCACATCTATTGTATCATCACTATGAATAATAGACCCAATGTTTTAATAATATATTATGTATGATTTTTAATAATATGTTAGTAAAATTATTATCAATGTTTTTAATTGATATGTTGGCAAGAAACATGTTTTTTTAATTACAAATTTGTCATTCATATTGCAAGATAAATCTTGAAATATTTTGTCTTATATTACATCTATACTAATGATGCCACATGGAACCAAATAATCAATCTTTCATCCAGGCAATAATGTCTTCTAAATAATCTTATTAGGTCATTTTCAAAAATAATGGTTTACTTTGTATTTGACAAAAATATTTAAATAAAAAAACAAAAAATCATTATCATTCCATCATACATAACCATGAAAATTTTGATTTTACCAGTGCATCAAAATTTGAAATTTTTGGGGTGGAATTAAAAATTTTAAATTTCTATTCAGATTATTTTCATCAAATTTAATAATACTGAAATGTCAAATCTAATCCAGTGTCAAATGCAACTATCCACTAAAAACAAGATATCTGTCTAGTAAGGAATACTTATGAGAACAATAGATTTTGTCATTTTTAAATTATTAATTTGCATCTATTGAGGTTTTAGGTTGTTCTTGTAATTCATATATGTTAATTTTGTAATTTTTAAATTATTAATTATGCATCACTAATGAAAGAGCCTTCTTATTCAGCTTAAGGTGCCATAGAAAGGTTACCAATTTTCAAGGATAACCAACTTCCTTATATTAAGACCAAATAGAATGCCAGTTGAGGTCTATTTTTTAGTACTTACTGTGATTTATATATATAAACTTTATATGAAAGATACATATTGTACCATAAGGCTTTAACTAAAATATATTGTTGCGTCTTGGAATATTCGCAGCGGTAGAGAGAGATATAATTTATTGTTTTAATTTTGTACGAATATTTAATACACTGACAGATAAAAGACGGAGTAGTATTCATAAGAGACACATCCGAGTTTTTACGTAGAAATCCCCTTTAGGAGGGAAAAACAATGGGCTTTGCCCAATTTAAATGAATTGTGGGCTCCGAAAATCTGGCCTCAGCCTCTCTGAGGACATCTTTATTCCTTTATTGTCTTTGAGTCGTCGATGAGAGTTTTAACAATTACGTTCTGAGGTAAATTTTCAAAAGGTAGATTGGGTATATATATCATTTCAGAATGATGTAAGATTTCATTTTAAAATTTTTCATATAAGTAGGAAGCTTTGATACAAATTAATAGTCATTATTAAAATATTCTCATATGCCTAAAAATGATAGATGGAAGGACTTGCCTAGTTACAATCTCTCCAAGGATGTTAACATAAACATTCCTTCGAAGTTATAGTGTTAGTCATATAAAAAACTTTTTAAGGTTGTAGCAAAAGTTATCCTTAGCTTAGAATCATTTCCCAAAGATGACGATAAGCTAATGTGTACTAAAAAAATTATAGTAGTAAACAAAAAGAGAATATTTCCTCTTGGCGTTATATAAAGATCCTACATATACATGTATAATATGTCGAGAGCAACTCAAATGAGACAAAATTCTTTAATGTGATAACCCAAAAAGAGGTAAAATTATAAGGCTTAGCCTAACTGAAATGATTCCACTAGGGTATGTCATAGGTTACAAATGATACTCTTCCTCATAATTGGGAAAGACATTAATATAATGCAATAAATATAAAATTTGGAGGTCCGGTGGATTCCATAGTGGAAGTTAGAGAAGCTTTGAGGTATTAGAAGGATTTTTTAAGAGTTTACTGATCGTAAGATCGATCATTCTCAATTGAGACGAGGAGATAAGAGATCAAGAAGGCTAATTGTTGCGTCATGGAATATTCACGACAGTAGAAAAAAATATAAAGTTTAATGTCCTAACTTTATATGAAGATCAAACACACAAACAGATAAATAGTATGGATGTAGCATTCATAAGAGACACATGAGTTTTTACGTGAAAACTCGTGAAATGGGGGAAAAATCACAGGGCCTTGCCCAGTTTGAATAAATCCACTAGTATTTACAGTTGATTACAAATGAGGCCTTTCCTTGGGGGGGGGGGGGAGTCATTGGCTTGATGTAACAAATATACACCATATAGAGTGCATTACATGGTGGGAGTTGGAAGAATCAGTGTTGACATGTTCGTTTAGTTGGCATGACCATAGTTAGCAAGTGATGTAAGTTGGAAGGATCATAATTGGGAGATGGTGGTTGTAAGGATCATATTCAGGCAATGGAGGTCGAAAAGATCATAATAGGACTACGGTGATTGAAAGGACTGTAGTCCATGGGCAATGAAGGTCAAAAAGACCGTAGTCGGGTGATAGTGGTCAGAATGATCATACTCAGTGGATGATGGTGGTTAGAAAGATCGTAGTCAGGTGATAGAGGTTTGAAGGACCATAGTGAGGCAACAGGGGTTGGAGAGACCGTAGCCTGGAGATGTTGGTTGGAGAGTGCATAGTCGGTGGGCGATGAAGGTCGCAAAGATTGTAGTCAGGTCATGATGGTCAAAAGGACTAATCAATGACGGAGGTCAAAAAGACCGTAGTTTGAAGATGGTGGCCAGAAGGACCATAATCGGTCAACGAAGTTCAGAAAAACTGGAGTTGACAGGTGATGGTGGTCTGAAAGCCCGTAGTTGGGTGATAGTGCTCAAAAGGGCCATAGTGAGCGAGCGATGAAAGTCAGAACGATGTAGTCTTATGAAGGTGGTCGTAAGGACCATAGTAGGTGAGCAACAGAGGTTAAAAGAATCGTAGTCATGCGACTGAGGTATGAAGGACCGTAGTTGGGCGATGCGATCGGGGAGACCGCAATTTGGAGATGTTGGTCAAAGAGGACGTAGTTAGCTAGTGATTGAGGTTGTAGAAAATGTAGTCAGGTGACAATGGTCAGAAAGACCACAATGAACGATGGAGGTTGAAAAGATTGTAGTCAGTAGGCGATGAAAGTAGGAAAGACTGCAGTTCGGAGATGGTGGTCAGAAGGACTATAATCGGGCAACTAAGGTCTGAAAGACTAGTCGACGGGCAATGGTGGTCATAAAGATTGTAGTTGGTCAACATTGGTCGAAAGAGACATAATCTGAAGATGGTCTAAAGGATTGTAATTGGGCAATGGAGGTTGAAAATATCATAGTCGAGTGACGGTGGTCAAGAGAACTGTAGTCTGGCGACGATCAATGGTCGGGTGGGATTCTGACGATAATAAGTGGTCGGGCATAAGTCTGACGATAGTTGGTGGCCTGGCGGAAGTCCAAAGATAATTGGTGGGCAGGCAGAAGTCCGACGATAGTCCAATGAAGGTCGGTGGCCACTGAGCGGTGGTCGAGGAGGAGTTTGGTGAGAAGAGAATTCTCTTATTTCTCATCCTTTCCTTACTTCCTTGCTTCCTCGTTTCCCCCCTCTCTTCCTTGAAGAATGTGGGATCTATTTATAGCTTTCTGGGAGTGCCATGGCCAGTAAATAGAGAGAAAATCAAGAGCACGTTGGGAGTGGTTCGAATGGATAGCCGATATAGATTATCTTGATCATGAACCATTTATCGAGTATTTAAGTGCCTTAATAATGTTAGAATTCAACGATCTTGGGCTCGTTGGATTCATCTCATTGAGCCACTCGATTCAATTATAAGCATGTTACATTTTAAGATCATTTGGTCATCCAATTTATGATTTGAAGTTTCTAAATGTGCTTCGGCTTCTCGATTTGGACCCATTTGGTCTCAGATTGAGTTGAATTTGGTGCTTTAGGTTTGTCTTTTCGAGAAGTTCAGTTCAATTATAAGTTTGCTAAAATTAGAGTTTGGATGGTCCGAATTTACTTTCAGAAGTTTCCAACTCAAATTAACTCGAGTTTCGTGTCCGATCAATATAAATTTTTGATGATATATCAATAATATAAACCTTATTGTTGATATTGTAAGTCAGATTTAGTGTCAACAATGTGCATTAACTAAATTAGTGATGATGTGCATTAATGTTATTAGTGATGGCATGCGAGGAGAATGGTAGAAATCGATATTTTTGTTGACAAAGTGAATCAACTTTTATGTAATATCATGCATTAATATGATTGGTAATGGCAAGGGATGATGTCGACATGCATTGAAATTTATGTAGATAGCATGCATTTACCTTCTATATGATGGCATGCATTGACATTGTTGATAATAGAGTGTGATGAAGTTAGTGGGCTCTAGAATTTGTGTTGATGATGTACTTTGTCCTTATAGATGTCAACATGTGTTGACATTGGTGATGACTAGCAATGAAGTTGGTAGGTATAAATGTTTATGTTGATAGCGTGCATTTACCTTATAAATAGTAATGTGCATAAATATTATTGTCTATGACTATTGACAAAGTCGGTAGGCATCAACATTTATATTAATAACATTAGTTTACATCGATGCTATTGGTGACAATAAGTGATGAAGTTAGCAGATCTGCAATTTTAGTGAACAAAAATGCAAAAAACTAGATTAGTGATTGCTTGTATTGATGCTAATGACAATGTTTAGGTAAAAAAATCATGGAATGTCAATATTTTTATTGATAATGTGCATCGACCATCTAAGTGATGATGTGCATTGATATTGTTGACAATAAAGAAGAATAAAGTCAATTGGCATCAACATTTTTGTTGACAACATATATTGTCCTTGTAAGTGATAACACATGTCAACATTTTTTGATGATATCAAGTAATAAATTTGATGGGCATCAGCAGGAGTCCCGATGGTTTGCATCAATGTTACATAATATGATGACATTCGACATCCATGCCAATGCTCCTCATCACCTACCATCAATAATATCATCAATGCATGCCAATGCTAATAAGATTAAAGCATGGTATTGACACTAACTTTAATTCTCAATATCTACACAGCTTTATACTAGGCTTCTTGTTCTATTATCTCTTCTCCTCAATAAAGAATTATCAATTAGATTACAGAAATAATTTCTAATTTCATTTAACACTAGATTAAAAATTTCATTTGTTTTTTCCCCTCTTAATATATAGATATAAAACAGGGACTTAGTATTTGTTGTCTGTACTATAGAAAATAAAAAAGAAACTAGCATGAGCAGGATCTAGAAGAGTTTCAGTGGCGATGTGACTCGATGAGGATTTTCCAGTGAAGAGATCCACAAGAGGCGTAGAACTGCCACATATGGGATATCGTAAGAAGATGACCGAAAGAGATGGAATTGGCGAAAAGCATCAGCTTTAGCCTAAGATGGAACAGAGAAAGATCCAATTTTGATCAATAAAACAAATAGGCCTGGAAGGATTGTTGAAGGGATTTGGATGATGTACTGTTGGATGTGGATAGAACACGCGAAATCGACAATTCTGAGCTCTAGATCGAGGCAAGGATCCATTGGCACGAAGCATCGGGATCTGTGACGATGAAGAAGGTTCAGTGAAGATGAGATGTTAACGGCTAAGGGAGACAGAGCTCGTGAAGGAAATGTAGTATCCGGAATGGATTAGAGCTTCTCCAGCCGTTTGGCAAACAGGAGAATGGAGAGCCTCAGTCGTCGCAATCGAACTCCATTTTTGTCGCCATTCAGTCACTGATGAACAATCTCACTGTTCACTTTCATCATTTCTTTCTCTCTACCGAACTCAGTCTGAGAAAGGCGCGAAAGAAACAATGATGATTTCGGGCCAAAATGACGTTCCAATGAAGATGAATCACGGCACTTTTTGATTTGACTGCATTTTGCAGTATAAATAAGAGTTTGGGTTGGAGATGTCCTTAGAGGCCGCAACTGACGAGAGATCTTCGCGTGAGCACCAATTATAAGGATCCCAAAATGTCGAGGACAGACGACATGTTCTTGTTCATCAAAGACTAAAAAATTAAGAAGGAATTGAGCAGGAGAGAGAAGAGCATATCACAGGAAAAGAAATTTGTTCATTTGATTATTTTGATGGATAATAGTCCCCGAGATGAATTACATATTGGACTTTCTTTCTATTACAATTATTAAACCCAGAATTAACCACTAAACAAGCAAATCTCGATCACTAGCACGATTCTTTCTCATTTGCAAGTAATTTAACGAAAATCACTCTCAATTCCTTCCGCCAGCAACACCACCTTGCCCCTGCTCGACATCCCATACTCTTGAGCTACAGGCAGAGCTCACCATCCTTCTCAGCCATCCCAAACTCCCCATAGCCGGCGACCTTATCTCTTCTGTTCTATGTTCCGAAGCAGAGATTTCCACCTCCGCCGTTGTCGAGCTTGCCTTCGGCTGCAAAGTTCCCTCTTTTATATCCGTATTCTCCGCTTCCATAACTAAAGTCACCGACTTGGTACCGTAATAGGACGCCGGAAGCTTTTGCGGAGGATCAACGGGGCTCCGGCAGGTGGGACAGGTGGAATTGACGAGAAACCATTTGTCGATGCAGCTTTGGTGAAATCCGTGGTTGCATTGAGGAAGAAGGCGGCCGAGCTCTCCGTCGGCGAGGTCGGCGAGGCAGATGGCGCACTCTGACTCGGTGGAGCTGAAGACGGTGATAGGGAGGGCGTTGAGGATGGCGGTGTCGAGGGCGACGCGGGAGGAGGAAATGGGATCGCTTTGATTCTTGACGCGGAAGTAGATCATGAGGACGATGAGGAAAAGGATGGAGAGGACGGCGACGCCCGGCAACACGATTTTGATCGGAAAAATGTTGGAAAGAGTAACGGATGGGTCGCTGTTGTTGAGCTCCGTCAGCGTTGCCATGGTGATCACAAATTCTTGGCTACTCAGTCTGGGCAGGACGAGACTTTTTATAGATAAAAAAAGGAAATTTTTGTTTGGATTCATTGGAAGATCAGACGTGTAAAAGTATATATATATATATATTCTAGCATAAGCCATATGAGAATGATTGAATTTATTTTATAATTAATGTTCTATTTAAAAATTAAAGTATACTAATTTTAAAGTAAATGCAATAATTCACATGGTTATGTTGACGCCATTTTATTGTATCATTAATTAATTATATTCATCGGGCACAAATCTCAAGGAAAATTAAGTTGGAAACATCAGAAATTAAATTCAGAGCTATATGAACTCTGATTCCAGCAAATTTATAGTCGAACTAAACATCTCGAACATACGAACCCAACGCCACAAAATTCGACCCAATCTGAGCCCAAATGGGTTCAAATCGAAGACCCGACATTCATTTGGAAGGTTCAAACCATAAATTGGATGACCAAACGGTTTCCAACTTGACATGCTTACAGTTGAATTGAGCGGCTCGACAAGACGAATCTAGTGAGCTCAAGATCATTGAATTCTCATATCATTAGGCACTCAAATACTTGATAAACGATTTATGATCAAAGAGAATCAATATCGATCGTTTATTCAAATCACTCCCAACTTGACCTATTCCCTTCTATTTAATTGTCATGTCACTTTAAGAAAATTATAAATAAACCCCTCATTCATCATGTAAATGGGCCCAGAGCAAGGAGAGAAAAAAGAGAGGAGAGGAAGCCACCAAGCTCCTCTCAACCATCTCCCGGCCACCGACCGACGTCAAACTTTCGCCCATCACCGGATCTCTACCCGAAGCTGGACTTTTGTTGTACTTCTACCCAACGTCGGACTTCCGCCCATCGCCGAATTTCTACCCGACGCAAGACTTCCACCCATCGTCAGACTTCTGCCCGTCGTTGGACTTCCATCAGACTTCTATCTAACATCCAACTTCCACCCATCATTGAACTTCTGCTGAATCCAAACTTCCGCCCATCGTCGGACTTCGACCTCCGTCGCCAGCCGAGTATAGTCCATCCAACCTCCTTCACTAGACAACATTATTTATTACCACTATCGTCTGCCGACTACGATCTTTCCAACCTCCGTCGTCAGATAATGATCTTTCTGGCCACTATCGCCCGCCGACTATAGTCCTTTCGAAATCCGTCGCAAGACAGTGGTCTTCCTGACCAATATCGCCCACTGTTTACGGTCCTTCCAACCTCAATAACTAGATTGCGATCCTTCAGACCTCCGTCGCCAGACAACGGTCTTTTCTGACCACTGTCGCCCGCCGACAACAGTCCCTCCAACCATCGTCACCAGACTACAGTCTTTCCGACCTTCGTTGCCCGCCGACTATGGTTCTATTAACTAAACAAACATATCAATAGTAATTCTTTCAAGTCTTATCATATAATGCATTTTATATGATGTATATTTGTTACATCAAGTCAAGGCCTTCCCCCAATGAAGGACCTCATTTGTAAGCGACAATAAATAATAGGTATGAGATCATGGACGAATAGGGAGTGGTCGAATGGACGACCAATATTGAATCCTTCGATTGTGCACCATTCGTTGGACATTTGAAGGCCTTAGTAATGTCAGAATTTGGCTATCTTGGGATCGTTGAGCCGTTCGATTCGAGTATAAGCTCGTTAAAATCGGAGACCATTTGGTAACTCAAATTGTGGTTTGAACCTTCCAACAGTGCTTCGGGTCCTTGATTTGGACCCATTTGGGCTCGGATTGGGTTGAATTTGGTGTCATTGGGTTCGTATTTCCGAGACGCTCAGTTTGACTGTAAGCCCGCTGAAATCGGAGCTCGGGTGCTTCCAGATTTAATTTTTGAAGTTTTCGGGTCTGTTTTTCCTCGAGATTCGTGCCCGATCAAGATTTTTTCATGATGATGTATCACTTATATATGAGGAATTTAAATTACACAATCTCAAAATAATCCAATCTGTTTTTTCAGTTCATCATAATATAACTTATATTAGAGTATTTTATCACAATTTATTCCTTTATATTTTATTATTTCAAAGCAGGTTTAAAAATTTTGAGACCTATCATATTCAAAATTGGTCTCAAAATTTTTTCTAGTATAGAAAAAAAAAAAATTTTTGAAAAAAGTTCCGCAATATAGATAATAAAAAAAATAAATTTTATTTTATTTTTATATTGATGGGTCTCAAAATCATTATATTCATTTGAAAATAAATAAAATGACTTAAAAACCAAAATTTGATCAAATAGTATTATTGATACTTCATCATAAAATTCACTGGTCAAGTATAAATTTTGATGCATAGTTAAATTAAAAACTTAGAGAATTAAATTGATGACCATTTAAACTTAGAGAAAATAAATTTCTCAATATGACGAACTCATCTACACTTAAAATGATATAATCCGACTCCAAATGAACCAAAGCTAATTGCTTGAGGTATGGTTAAATTTTTTGGGATATCAATATAAAGATCAAATTATCTCTAAATAATGTATTCTCATAATCAAATCATTTAATTCAAACAATATTATGACATGCAACCACCATTGACCACCTATTGCTCCTCCAACATTGTCATAAAACTATAGTCATTTGATCGCTATCATCTGATTATGGTCATCTAGCTAGTGTCTCTCAATCATGATCCTTTGACCACTATCACCCAACTGCAATCATTTGACCCCTATCATCTAGCTAAAGCCTCCCTACCATTGTTATCTAACAATAATTGTTGACCATTGTTACTCGGTAATGTTATACTCCGAGGCACACCGTTTTTTTTTTTTTTTCAATGGCCATAGTAGTCAATGTTGATGCACATCGTCATCTGTAAGATCGATGCCCACAGTCGACACCAAAGTTGTTGCTTGCCAACTTTGTTGTTTGATGTTGTCACAAACATCAATGTGTGTCATCATTCATAAGGTTGATGCACGCCATCAACACAAATATAATTGCTTACTGACTTTATCATCTACTATCGTTAATTATATCAATATATGTCATCACGTATAAGATTGATGCATGCTATCAACACCAATTCTAAGTTTATATGTCAACGCCAAGTTTATATGATGAATTTATTGGTCTGTGGTCTTCCATTCTAATAGAAGAACGACTAAACACGCCACATGCAATCTCTCAAGTTTAATTGATGTCACAAGACGCTTACAACTTCTATTACGAAAACATCTGCAATTAGTGTTTGCCACATTGCATAAATGTACTTCTCAATTATAAAGAATGATATCATTTGTAATTAATGGCAAATACTGGTTGAATCATTAAAACTTGATCAATTCATATGATTTTTTATATAACTCTTTTTATCGCTATGTATGTAATTTTTATACAACACTAAGACGTTAAATAATTTCTATGTGATTTTTCCATCATACAATAATTACATATTCTAAGTAAAATAAGTCAAACCGTCATTGATTACTAATTAAAATACTTAATAGAAAAACTCTTAAATATATAAATAAAAAAATTTAAATTATAGAATATAGCCCATAATAACTAAACGTGTTTTTTTTTTTTAATATTGAGAATAAGTTGACAAATTGTTAAGACTTTTTTAATTTCAAAAAACTATCTGTTAGAATTTTTTTGTCTTTTTTAGAAAAAAAAAGAGTTACAATTGTGTATAATAATTTTTTAATAAAAATGTGTATTAAGCTGGCACATTATTAGTCTTTTTAAAGAACAAACTTCATGTATTTTTTTTTTAATAAAACATAATAACTTTTCAATAGTTATCTTGTAATTCACCATTTTGATGTGTCATTGAATTATTAATTACTTAAAAATTGATTGGCTATTTTGTTGTTATTGGTGACTTAAACGATAAGAATTTAAATGAGTCGAATCGGGCTCGCATTACTCTTAATTTAAGCTTGAGCTTGATTAATTAATAAGTTCAAGCTCGATCTTGAGCTCACAAAGCTGACTTATTTATTAAAAAAGTAGAAAAATGATTATGATTCAAGTAATTATTATAATAAATTGTAGAAAAATGAGATATTATAAAAAAAAAATAAAAAAAAAATCACATGATATAAGAAAGATATTATTTTAAAGTATTTTTAATGGATTTATACTTAAACTCTAGAAATTTAATATATTTTAAATCTACTTACATCAATAATTTTTAAAACGAGCAAACTCGCTCAAGCTAACGAATCCGGTCTATGCTAGTTCTAGCTTGGCTCATTAAGCTCAGCTCACAACCTATTTATCAAGCCAAGCACGAGCAAACTCATGAGCCGACTTAACTTACCCGTCAGTTATCGGAGCAAAATAAGCAAGATAAAAAAAAATAAAAAATAAAAAGTTATAGATAAGAACAAGCATAAGAGAATACAGCTAATATAATTTTTCTGCCTAAAATTAATTTTATAATTAATTTGCAAACAAAGAAAATACTCCTAACATTCTTCAAAATTATAACTCTACCCAATCTCAAATTAAGAAAATTAAAATTTAAATCATTATCTTAAAAATGGCCTGCCATTTGGAAATGATATTTGGTTCAAGAGAACAGCTCTTCAATGACAGCTCATTCTTTCTTTGTCCATTGATTAGAAAAGCAAAGGAAAAAGTTTTAGATAATCTTATAAATTTTCTGCATATATAAAGATTCATTAATAAATACTTTTTGTTATTAAAAAATTTTTGAAGGGCACTATGAAATATTTTTATGTATTTAAATCCTAATATATGATATTTAAAAGTTTATATATTATAATTGTTAATTTATCCATGATCTATAATTCATATTTAAAAAAAGATATTTATAATTATTTAAAGATAAACATTAAATTTTAAAATATATTTGTAATAAATATTTATTACATTTGTGTCCTATAGTGAACCTCACTGTATGATAGGATTATGAATAATTTTTAAATAAAGAAAGTGAGCTTTAGATGACAGTGGATGTCAAGTTGTTATGGGTATTTGAGAATGACAATGGATAATTGTGGATGTCAAGTGACTAAGTATTAGAAGACGAAAAATACGACAAATATTGGACAAATACGGATTTTTTTTGGACAGGTTGAGCGACTCAAACGCGAAACCACGCAAGAGTTTTTGATTTATGATGTGTTGGTGACATAAAATTGTTCTAAAAAAAAGAACATTTCCATATTAAAATAGTGCCATATCATCATTTGATCCATCAATCTTCTCTGAATTTGATCTCTCAATATCAAATTGACCATCTCAGTAGTCCAAATACCAACATTGAGGACATCAAGATGGGAAAAGGGCAGCGCTTAATAGTTCATAATAGCTCTCAGTAGAAACTATTTCAACTATGCATCATAAAATATATATATCGAATATACAGCAAAATCAAAGTTCTTATAACGTAGAAATGCTTGAATATTAGCTGCTCCAGTTATATCGATTCATTTAGACCATTTTTATATGAAACATGAACAACTTGAACCTCAATAAGAGTCTTTCTGAACCATGAAGAGATGAGCTTGGATTGATTAAAAAATTTAGTTTATTATGTGATTGATTACCGTCTATTGATCTGCCATACCTTCCATCAGCTTCTGGCGCATCTTATATTGTAGCATGGTAGGAGCACAATCAAGAGGAGTTTCGCCTAATTAGAAATTAACAAGATCAGTAAGGGTTGCACATCCATTAATTCTATAGAAATCATAATGATGAATTAAAAATTTGCCATAAAAAGGACAAAAAAATCAGTTAGATATCCTGATCAGAATTTAGTTAGGAGGGATCCTAGGCTTTGTTTGAGACGACTTTATTATTGTTTTTTAAAACAGTTTTTTAGTACAAATGTTAAAATTTTTGTACTCGAAAGCTGCTTTAAGAAGCAGTAAAAAAGCCGTCCCAAACGAAGCCTTAGTCATTAGATTAATTATGAGAAGAGTGCAGTATATGAGTAAACAATAAAATTTATATTACACTCACTTCAAAGCAGTACAGGATCCTATTTAGGTGAGCAATACTAATCTGGAACAGTGCAGTTTTAGCATAGGCTTTTGAATCCTCATTATACATTTATTATCATTAGTGTTAAATATGCACTTTCTAACCACAATCTTAGGACTAATCATGAAAAAACCAGCTAAGTCTATTTTATACTACCTTAGCATCAACAATTGCTACTCCCAGCATCTCTTTAATATAATTTAACATCACAATTTAATTAGACCAAAATGGTATTCGTCACTCTCTTTCTCTCTCTAGAGATCCCCACATCTGACTATCTCTTTCTCATGCAAGTGCAGCTAAGTAAACGTTCAAGCTAAGATACACACAATTAGATGAAATATAATCAGGGGCAGATCCAACCTTAATTTTTAGGAGGGCAAACTTATAAGTAAAAGTGCAGAATTTTTTTTTATCATAAATATCCTTACAACTAAAATTTGTTATGAGGGCGATGCCTCTCGACCCCTATTTGTTCATCATTGTACGATTCACATATATGTCAGGAGTCCAAGGAGGCATCGCCCTCGGAACAAATTTTGATTGTAAGTATATTTTTGGATTCTATTTACTATTTCTCTTTATATTTGGTTCACTGTTCCCTAACAATAACATCTCTACACAATGTGTTTAATTATGTTGGGATAGTTACCTAAAGACCATAGTATTTTGAAACTTTTAGGGGGGGCAATTACCAAAAAATCTTTATAATAAAGACTAAAAAATATATGGAGGTGGATAAATTACTTAAAAAATCATATAATAAAGAATTTTTTTTATTTTTTTCAGGGGGGGACAATTGCCCCTCCTGGCCTTAAGGTGGGTCCGCCCATGAGTATAATAAAAGAAAATGCTAAGCATGGTAGGCTATTTCTGTTAGTAAAACACGTAACAACAGAGAATCAAGAAAAGCATGCAGGAACGCCTTATATAAAACTAGAGTACGCAGACGTTAAAAGAAAAGGAAAAAGTTGTGCAGAAGGGTATGGGGAAGCCACCTTGTGCATTCTTCCTCTCCACACTTGCTCCATGATCCATAAGAATGAAAGCTATTTCAGTACGGTTAAAAAGTGCAGCCTGCATCAATGAGCACAATATTTGCATCATGTAGCAATTACACATTGCAAGAAATGAAATTAATAGGAATTGCAGAAAGCTGTTCATTTAATGATTCTGATATATCAGAGCTTCCTAAAATCCAAAAAAAAAAGTCTTCAGTATTTGCAAAGGTGGATAGAACTGGGAGAAAATTATCTCCCAAAAAGCTTAAGCACAATGAAGCAGCCATAAGGCTGATGATGGTAATGATGCCTAAACAAATGGTACATATGCTAATTCACTTTGATCCGCATAAAAGAAAGCATAAAGAAACCTTTATGAATGTGTTGGGATAATTCACAGAAATTAGTTTCCTGAAATGGGAAAGAAATATTTCCCTTTCTTCAGTAGACTTGTGGCAATTGAAGGAAGGACATCAAATCGTGCTCTGAGGAATAGGAAAAATTGGGTATTAAAATAATAACATCAATCAACCTGAAATGATCGACCAATGCTTTCCATTATAAGACGCCAATAATGTCATGATAATATTTTGGCTTATCAATTTCATGGAAGAACACATTGGGTAATTGTACTTGATTTACAACACTACACAAGCAATCTGGAGAAAGTCAACATGGTTTATTCATATTTTAAAATTTACCTCAATTGTTGAAATTACGTTATCAAGACTGTGACCTCGAGTAAGAGTGTCACAAATCACTCCCATAAAAATTTGGCAAGAACTAAATATGATTGATGTAGGGAAAGCAGGAATATACATCAAACTTGTGGGAAAGTTAAGATATGATTTTCTTTCACGTCTCAACAAAAAACAGGAAGAGAAGACAAAAGAATCCTAGGGATTCATCCATTTCCCAAAGTTAAAGAAGCATTAGTTGAAGTATGTAGGGAAGAAAGATTCAAAATATGCTTGGAGGTTCCAAAAATAATGTTATAACTAAAGAATTTACTCTTGCCATCAAAAGGCCCAAAATTATTGACATAACTATAGAATTTGCTCTTGCCATAAAAAATATGGAGTCAAACCTAGGACATGACCTAAAGTGTAAAAAGAGAGGTAATCTTCGATGCGATGTTTAAAAAAAAATTAATCAAATGAGAAAAATTAGAATCTTCTCCACAAACCAAAATTTTAGAACAACCATAAAAATCACACAAAGAGAAACGCTTATCAAACTAAAAGTGATTGACAAAATATGAAAAGCAGTGAAAACCTTTTACTATATTTTCTTAAACAAACAGCAATTGAAACTTCCTAATTACTCTCCCAAAAAAATTTTTGCTCTTAATTATACTAAGAAAGACAAAAAAGTCCTAGGTTATTGACTCAAAAGCATCAAATCACATAACATGTTATACTCACCTATTTTCCTTTTATGCACCTGCACCTAGAAACTTCGAAGCCAAGATTTTTTATGTATCTCTATCCTTTATTATTGGGTCAGGAGCCATTTAGAATTAAATTTCAATTTTACCTAAATTATAATTTAAAGGTCTAAAATCTCTCTTACAAACTATATATTGAGGGCTCCGAATATTCACGCCCCGGCCTCTCCGCGACCCTTTCTTTTGTTTGACGGAGAGAGTTTTAACATATTTAAGTTCGGGTAAATTTTCAAAATGCAGATTGGGTTTTAGATAAGACACTACCCAAAGATTTCGTCCTCATTTAGTGAGGACTTTATGATATGAGTTCTGGTTTCCTATATGCGAAAGCCCCTATAGTTAATTACCACTCTCGATGTCGAGAGAGAACTTTCAATTAAGGCTAGTCGTGAGATAAGCACTGAATACCTAGCATATAATAGCAACAACTTTAATGATTTAATTTTGAAGTTTTTGGAGATTTTTAAGATTTGAAATTTATCATCTTATATTTAAAACATGTGATGGGGGGAATGAAGACGAGCTTGATAAAGATACCATAGTTCTGTCGTCCCAGGTTGTCATGGTCCCTGTTCTACCTAGTTAAAGGAGGTAGTCGACCCAACCTGATAGAAGGAACCTTGTTGACAGCCATGTGTTGCTTTGTCCAAAGATACCATATAGACCTAAGGTGGCGTTTGTCTAAGGGGATAAATTTGAATCTGTCGTAGATGACAAAAAGGGCTTTATGCCTATCGAGTATACCTTAGGATTCATTGCTCAAGGGTTTGAAACAGTTAGGGAACATACAAGTTTTGACCGTGATTGTAATATAGAGTTGTCATTTTTGCGGCAAAATCATTCAATCGAAGGGCACATGTCACGTCTATACTGGCTCAAGAGACTATTTGAGGATGAATCTTAGTGATATACCCAACATAACATTCACTCTCTTTGAGCTGAGGCTAATTTCAAATTTATCACCCCCGACAAATGATTATGGGAGGTTAATGTGTTTTAGTTTGAAATTTTTAGATGATAAAATTTGTATTTAAACGTTTAGAATTTAACAGATATTAGATTTTGAAAATTTAATAGGATTTGAATAATGACCCCTTCAATTGAGATTCACTTTCCATGCGGCTATCATTAGAAAATCACTTTAAATTTATGTATTTTGTATTGGAGTTTATGTATTTTTGAAAGAAATATTCCCTCCAGTTGAGATTTCCTGTCAATACGGTCATCATCAGGGTGAGGTTAAATCACTTTCAATTTATGTATTTTGCATTGGAGTTTAAGTATGTTTGAAAGACATATTCCCCTCCGGTTTAGATTTCCTATCAACATAACCATCATCGGGGTGACATTAAAGTCGCTTTAAATTTATGTATTTTGCTTTGGAGTTTAAGTATTTTGAAAGGCATATTTCCCTTCAGTTGAGATTTCCTGTCAACACGGCTATCATCAGGGTGATGTTAAAGTCACTTTAAATTTATGTATTTTGCATTGGAGTTTGTATTTTTGAAAGACTATTCCCCTCCGATTGAGATTACATTCAACACGGTCATCATCGAGGTAACATGATTGTCATTTGAAAAATATCAATATTTTGTAGAACTTGGCATCTTATAATTCAAGTCAGGTCAAGTCCAATACTTTTAAGGAGAAGGATAAAACTTGATTATTTGATCCCCGCAACATTCACAGACCGTTGGATTTAGGAATCAAATGCGATGATCGGAGCACATATGGGGTTATGTTTGACTTGATTTCTCAGAATCATCACTACTGTTAGTAAATATATTCGATGTCAGTAATATATTTTCACCTCTTGTGATCAATTTACTTGCAACAATTACATCTCGATTTTCTCTTGCATTTGGGTGGTAAATCATCCTCTATAACTCTTAATCTATTTTTATCACTAAAAATAGAAACAAACTTCCCTTTATGTTTACATTCCATAATCTACGTGCAAAATTTACAATTCCTCAACCCCATCTTCTCTCTAAATATTCAAAACAAATTCTCTCAACTTTCCATCTTCATATTGAAAATCATTATCTTCAAAGAACTCAAACTGATGTGAAACGTACATGCGATGGAGTTACTTTAAGAAATTAAAGAGAGCAATTTTAACAAACTAATTCGAAATAAATTTATTGCTTATAACAAAGGTTTGATCCTTAGAATTCTTAGTTTTTAACTTGCTTAGGCAACGAAGATTGAAGTCGGTTAACCAAATAATTTAAGAAAATGTAAAGATCAATTGTAAAACTACGACGATAAACAAGAATCCACAATTTAATAATAAGAGCTTTCACCTTTGGAGCCCATACGCTCAACTAGTCTAGGCTTTAGCGGAAGAAGAATCTCCACATTAGAACCGAGTTCACTCCGAGGAAGAAGGAGCATAAGATCGTCGTTCTTGAATAGGTGGCCGGAGTGGTGGAGGATGGCGGTCGTCCGAGGATGATCCAACGTCCCTTTAATCTTTGCTCGTCGATCACATCAACTAATGTGTAATGAATACAGTCGATGTAATCTTCAATAGTGTCGTCGTCGTGGTCAAATCCCGCGTCGAAGAATGTTGATCGTAGGGCGTTGATATTGCCGTGGGCGTCGAACACAAGCCCCCATTCAAATTCCGGATCCGCCATACATTCTTGTCGGGCGGGAAGATGCACAAAAGAATTGGGAAAATTTCCTTCAGGTTCCTTATTCAAAACCTGAGAGGAATGGCTTAGGAGCAAGGGAAAATTGAAAGGATTGTGTAGACTTGAGAGCAAGGGTTGGAATTCCTTAACAGCAATCTTAGAAAACAGCAGACTCCATGTGGGAGGAGTTTGGGAAGGGTTTAGCATAGAAAAACCAATGTAACGGAGTAAAAAATTTTCAGCCAGCAGGGGAATACGGGACAGAATTTGTCTTTCAACATTAAAGGCTGAATTTTGGTAAGAATTAAGAGGTGATGGCAAAATAGGGAATTTCAAAATTAATAAAACTGTTACAGGAATTTAATTTGGGAAGGAATTAAATGGAGGTGGAGCTCACGGGATATTAAAAAAAACCTGAGAATTGATTCTCAGGTTTACGTTACAGAAATTTCCTAAAATGCTTTGATTGCTAGGCGTTGGCAAACCCACATTAAATGAGAGAAAATATAACAGGTTCAATTTCAGAGGATGTAAAATAGGAAATCAATTAAATCCTTAGCCTGGGATTTCAAATTTTGAAAACAAGTGGGCGGGTGGCTGAAGTGGAGCGGCGGTGGGAGCGGGAGGGAGGGATGGCCGGCTGCTGGGTTGCAGGGAAGGCCGCCGGTGGCTGGGCAGGCCAAGGGAGGCCGGCGGTGGCGCTTGGGTGGTGGTGGGGAAGTGAGAAAAGAGGGATGTTTCGGCTAGGTGGAGGAAGAAAGGTTTGGAGAGAAAAGAAATAAAGAAAATTCAAATGAATAACCTTGATCACCACTCCACCGGTAGAACTCACAAAGAGATCTCCGGCGATCTCCTCTTCAAGAACTCACAAAGAGATCTTTAGAGGCTTCATGAACTCACAAAGAGAATCATAAGAGGCAAATTTTCATTCATTCAAAACTAGCTATTACATAAGAAAAGAGCTATATAAATAGGCCTCAAAATGACAAAGGAAACAAAAGACTCAAATGCCCCTTGGGCTACAATAGCGACCAAATACCCCTAAGGGTAAAAACGGAAAATCAGAAAATAAAAATAAACTACTACATAAAATGATGAAAATGCAAATCATGATCGTGGCCGTCGATCTCCGGCATCTCCTGAAGGTACATGTGTCGAAATCGCTGCTGATGTCCCCATCACAAACTTCTCCAATCCAATAGCATGATCAATATCAATTGGATAGACATTTGAAAAAAAAATGGTTCGATTTAGAACGCTCCTCTAATGAATCCTTAATTGAGCGCCTCTCATAACCATCTACAGTTGTTTTGTATTTTTCCTGAGAAATCAATATATCATCTAAAGGAATAACATTTCTTTCCGGCATTGAACCTTCTGATACAGAATTGCAAAACTTTGAAGAAGTGTAAAATGAAACATGTATGCTAGCGTTTGAACATTCACCATTCACAATGCTAGATATAAATTCATCAATCTTTAAATCAGCATAAATCTCTTCATATTGATCGATCTATGCATTTCTTAAGGAAAGGTGCTCACTATCAGATATCCCTTTGAATTTGAAATATACAATACATTGATTTGAATTAATATAAGCTTTTTCAAAATTCATCATTATATACAGTATCATCTGTCAGGACTTTTCATTAAGTGATATATCCATAAATTATAAATCCATAAGTGTTTTGATTAAGTTGTCCAGCAGGTGATTTGTGTATATGGTTTGCCTATGTAATTACTACATTCATGATTTGAGAGAGGCGAGAGCAATTTGGCTATATTACTCTTCAAGGGCCACTGATACCGATTTTGATCTTTAAATCATATATAAGAACTCTATTATTTAAAAAAAAAAGACATACTTTTGTTTGAAATTAGTTATTGGGGGGTATTATTATTATTATTTTATATACGTCGATTAGATCAAAATTGAGCGAGAGAGAAAGCTCGATTCAACTGGATTGAACAGGTCGGCTTGCAGAACTAATCGGGTCAGATTGGGCTGATCGGATCGGATCAAACTAGATTGAGCATGGGTGGCCTAAGATCGGCGAGGATCGGGCTGGAATGCGAGGCTGATCGGGTCAATCGAACGGTTGAGGTCCGGGTTGGTCTAGGTCATTTCAGGCTAGGATCAGGTTGATTAGGTATGGCATCAGGCTTGATCGACTCGGGTTGTGTAGGAGATGGTCCAGAGAGTGTAGGAGGGAGGTTGGGTCGCAGGATCGTGCAAATGGGCTGGGAATTAGGCGGCTAAGAGGGTAGAGGTGGGCGGAAGGCGGGTTTGATAGGGTCGTAGGAGGCTAGGGCGAAGTCGGGTGGATCATATGCAGCCAGGAGGGAATCAGCAAGATCGAACGATCGAGAGAGGGTAAGATTAGAAGAAGCGGGCAAAGGTCCTGGCTGGTGGGTGGAGATGGGAACAACTGAGGACTATGCTTCTGTGTTTCCTGCGTACGGGATCGAGAGGATGAGAGGGGTCAGGCGTCTCTACGTGCGGAATCGAGAGAATGAGCGGGTTCGTGTCTTCCGTCTGTGAGAGTTCGAATGTACATATCCCCCTGCATTTGTTTTGCTTGCGGTTAAGGAACGATCGAATGTGTCATTTGACAAACGTGGATCATTTGTGGGGTCGGGCTAATGGTTAGAGGTCAACATCTATTACCAAGAAATCTAAAGATTGCAGCTGTAAAATTATATTATTATCAAAATCTTATGAATCTCAATGCCAGAGATCGCAAAATATGATTGGTAGTGCTAGTGAGTCAATTGTGTTACCTTGATGGAAGTTTCAAAGAGAGTAATCATATATTTGCTATCAACAAAGAATTTTATGCTCTTGAAATAGGAGATCAAATTATGTTATGGCATTATAGGCTAAGTCACCCTAGTTTTCCTCACCTTAAAAACTAATTTTCTTTTTTTTATAAAATAAAAATATTTTTCCATGTAAAATTTATCAACTTGTCAAACACCAAAGATCTAACTATAAAACTAAATTATATAAAGCCGCCAAACTTCTTCATTTGTGTATAGTAATATCTAAAGTCCATCCACATATCAAAACCTTAACCCCAAATTATGCTTCAATATTTTATTGATAATCACACTCACGTGTGCTGGCTAAACTTATTAAAGAATAAATCAAATGCTGAACAAACTTTCAAAAAATTTTATAACAACATCAAACCTTTATCCCACTATATGGGGTCGGCTACATGAATCATTTTTTCTCCATTATGTCCTGCTAAGCCAAAGTCTCATTTAAATTTAATAAAAAATTCATATCTAATATTTTCTAACCAAGTCTTTTTAGGTATGCCTCTATATTTTTTAATATAGGTCAAATCTAATACATCTACTCTCCTAACCAGGTCATCGAAAGGCAAGCATTTTATGTGACCAAACCATCTAAGGCAACTCTCTCTAATATTATCTGCACTGGAGTTACTCCAGCTTTTTCACTTATATGCTCATTTTGCATTATGTTCCTAAGAGTGAAGCCACTCATCCACAAGATCATCCTCATCTCTACAACACTTAACTTAATTTTATGCTTTTCTTTTAATGGCCAACAGTTTGTGTCATAAAGCATTGTAGGTCTCACTACAATCTTATAGAATTTTCTCTTAAAAGTTTGAGGGGTAATTTTCTATCACAAAACAGGCCCGATGGATTTCTCCACTTCAACCATCCAGCTTTAATTCTAGTAATAATATCCCCATCTATTTCACAATCACTTTGAAAAATAGACCTGATATATCTAAAACGTGTACTCTTATTAATGACTTGATCGCCCAAAGTCACAATTTCTCCACTAGATCTATTACTACCAAAATTACACTCCATGCATTCAGTTTTCGATCTACTCAAACAAAAATCTTTAGACTCTAAGGTTAACCTCTATAATTCAAGTTTACTTTCAACTCCCTCTCTAGTCTTATCAACAAGAAGAATATATTCAACAAAAAGCATACAACATGATACATCCTCTTGTAAATGCCTAGTAAGAATATCCATAACTAAATAAAAAAGATATGGGCTTCAAGCTGATCCTTTATGTAATCCAATCGAAATAGGAAAATACTTTGTCAAACCATCTTGTGTTTGAACACAAGTAATAACTCCTGCATATATATATATATATATATATATATCATTAATGACCTGAACATAAGTATTATTAATCTCTTAATTTTCTAAAGCTCTCCAGAGCACTTTTCTTGGAACTTTATCATGAGCTTTCTCTAAATTAATAAATATCATATGTATCCTTATTCTCTCTATACTTGTCCATCAAACATCTTAATAAATGTATAGCTTCCATATTAGACCTACCCGACATAAATCCAAATTGATTTTGAGAAACATTAATATCACTTCATAACCTATGCTAAATAACTCTCTCCCATAATTTTAAAGTATGACACATCAATTTAATTCCTCTATAATTCACAGACTCTTGTGCATCATTTTTATTCTTAAAAATAAGAATCAACGCACTACTTCTTCACTCATCTACATCTTTTTATTCTTTAAAATAATGTTGAACAATTTTTTTTTAAGCCAAGAAATTCCTTCATCTCCTAAGCATTTTCACACCTCTATTAGAATATCATTAGGTCCAACAGCTTTTTCACGCTTCATTTTCTTTAAACCATCTCTAACTTCAGTTTCACTAATACACTGATAAAAATAAAAATCTTTATTTTCATTTAGAGTCCTAAAGTAACTAAAATCAATTGTATTCTCACAATCTTCATTGAAAAGCTAATCAAAATATCTCATCCACCATTTTTGAATATCCTCTTCTAATAAAAATATATTTTTAGCTTCATCCTTAATATACTTCACTTGAACTAAATCCTTACTTCTCCTACCTCTCTGTTTGGCTAACTTATACATATATCTTTTACCCCCCTTAGTACCTAATCTATTATATAAATCATTAAAAGCTAAATTCTTTGTATCACATATTGCTTTCTTAGACTACTTATAAGTATCTTTATATCTTTTCTAATTTTTTGAGTTTTTACATCTAAATCAATTTTTATTATAAAGCTTCTTATTTTTTATCTTTTCTTATAGGTTTTAATTCTACTACCAATAACTATTAGAGGTTTTTCTTTTTAATACTCCAATCTTATTATTTGTAACATTCTTACTACCACTAGCTACTTTTCCTATATAACATTAACTTTCTCATGCACCGACAAAATTTTATGATTTTGAATCTTACTCTCAAAAATATTTTTATTCGTGCTATTTAAATGCCCCCATCTAATCCTAAAACCATATTTTACTTTATTTTTCATATTATTTCCCTTGATCTTATAGTCCAAAACTAATAAGCAATAATGGGTATATAAACTTTCATTTGAAATACTTTTATAATCTTTGCAATCTAAACAATATATTTTTCTTATAAGAAAATAATCAATTTGAGTTTTACTATCTTTAAAAAAATTTCACAATACAATTCAAATCCATTGCTCCACTGAAATTCAAATTTTTAACAAAGATAGATATACAACTTATTTTTAAGGCATTCTAGAAAGTTTCATAAATCAAAAGGATGTCATCCATCAAAGTTCTTTTCCCAACACTTCTCAACAAACTTATATTATTGAACGAAAGAATAATATCTCTTACAGTTGATTAGATCTATTGTATTAACCACTAATATCCCAAATTATTATTAGGGCAATGTTATTTCCATTACCTATTATCAATTAGCTACCAACAAATATACTTCAGTTCAAAATTCCAATCAGTCTACTTTCAAAATGCTTTTCTAATACTTGTACCATTTCTAATCTTCCACTCAAAGGCTTTGGGTACATTATGTTTATATAAAATCGTGTACCCGCTTAAAATAAGCTTATATCAAAATAAACTTAGATATCAAAGCCTCTAAGTGTATCTTTCTATGGTCTAGGATAAACAAAAACGATATAAATGTTATTCCTCTAATAAAAGAAAAATATTTGTATCCATTGATGTCAGCTTCTTAAAAATAAACACTTTTTCCAGAAATATTTCCTTATGGGGGTGTTAGAAGAGTAAAAAAGTTTTATTATTTCCTCAAAAACAAACTAATATTGCCAACCTTCCTAAACCCAAAGCCAATATGTCATGATCTTATCCGAACTACTTTTGGGATGGCTTTATGAATCATCATTCTCTATTTGTTTTTGTTGAAAGCTACTAAAGGTAGTATATTATATGCACAAATCTTTTGTAAACAGCATTACTTCAATTTATATTGGTTTGGTCAGCTCATCTACTTCAAAATCAATTATAATGACACACAAAGCAAGAAAATATGGGACCTATCATAGAAATCAGATGCAAGACCTATAGCTTAAACTGCTTACAACTTCAATTAAAAAGAAACCCTCTTGACAGGAGATAAACTTTCATGAAAAAATCTAATATCGCCTCAAGAAATGAATTTTAAGGACATACCAGGTGAAGTGGAGTCAATCCTTGCTTGTCACAGTAGTTGGCATCCACGCCCTGTTTAAAGGTTAAGAAATATGGCACTAAATGGAATAAACAAGGCCCAAAAAGTACGCTCCTTTTTCATTGTTGGGGAATTAAGCATCAAATCAGAAGATAATAACACGGATACCTCACTCAGAAGCTTTCTGACACCAGCAGGGTCACTATTCTTGATGGCTTCTCTTAAACCCTACACATTGGAAACATGTCACTCAATGGAAATTCTCATTTCCATGGTAAAAACTCGATAGCAGCCAATTTGCTTCTTCTCAAGGTATTCCTACCTCTCCGTTAACATCATAATCTGCCTTAGGCTTGTCAGCATTACCATTGCTCGCTTGACCCATATTTAAAAATGAACTGCAATTATCAATTTACAGAAAATGGGCTTCAAAACATTTTAACATTCAGAAAACTATTGGTAAAACATACATTATTTGATATGCATAGCAGCAGCATAGATGGGATGAATTTAACGCAAGTATAGCAATTAAAGGAAAATGGAAAGAAGACTAAAACTTCATTCAACAGGTAGAGGAGACAGTTCTCAAACAAGACACTACAGAAAAGATAAGTTAAACCCAAGCGAGGATATCGGTGCTAAGGTTCTAAATAACTATAAAAATAAAAAGTAAACTAGTACTTAGCAAGGAAACTGCAAGCTAATGTTTTTTTACTTTTGAGGGAGCACATGTAAACTAGCTAAAAAGATTAGTAAATACACATAAGCAATGCCGATTTTCTGAATATATAATAAACTTGGCTTGTTTTTTTTTTTTTAATTATTTTTTTTAATAACCTTGGCTTGTTTGAAGAAGAAGAAGATGATGATGAAGAAGAGGGCTTCCTCGAGATGGACTCCACTGTTCTCTGGTTTGATGAGGTCTTCTTCGGTCTTTGACTGGAATGACTACTAGAAACTAAGCTATTCTGCAAGTAAAGAAGAAATTCAGACAACAAGGTCCATCATCAAGACAACATCAATATAATCATCTACCTGTGAGGGAGCAGGATCTGGCATTGGAGGTTTACAAATGCATAATGGCATTCCACACTTGCACTCAAGTACAGTGGCAACAGCTTCCCTAGAGAATGAATCTGCTTCTGGAGCATCATTCTCATCCACATTTAATCTTGAAACCCCATTTACTACAGAAGCAACTGTATCATAGGAACTTTGACCATTTTCTCTAGACCTAAACAAGAAAATCAGGCAACATGTAAAGGTGATGGAAAACATCCAAAGGAAATTTTGATTAAAAAAAGGCAGTTTGTTTGTTAACCTGCAAATAGATATGCATAATAGGAAGGGTAAGACAAAGCAGAGAATTGACAGATAATCACTTTAAATTGCACAAACCTGTGACCCAAAAATTAAAACGCTAGGAAGATCATATAGGTAAAGTCACGTCTCAATTATGTGCCCCAACATAGAAGAAACTTCAAACCTTTGTTTACGAAGGAAAGGTTTCAGACATGAACGGATACACCATATAAATTTTGAATATTTGATCTGAAGTTACTATGGAGCTGAACATAATCCATGTTCTCAAATCATATTTAAAGGAGCATGCTATACTACTGGGCAGGAACTTAACAGCTAATGCTTTTAAGCAAAAGTGTAACTTTGACATCAATGAAGCAGTCAGCTCCAAGAAAGAGGAATAGACGGGCAAACCAAGCATTTTCTTCAACAATACTGTCATTACGAAACCAGACGGAATTACGTAAACTCAAAGATGCAACTGATTTTCCAAGAATATTCTTTATGTAGGGAAAACATTAAGAAGAGATAATTATCCTGCACATCGTACATCAATACCCAGCATCAGTTGCAAATCTGTGCAATCAGAAAGAAGAATAAACAATATCTAAATTAGCTTTAAGGAATCTATACAAGAAAAAGTAGACTAGATCATCATAAGTCATATCTGCCGAACTTGAAGATATGGATCATGCCAGTTTAGACATGATACAAATAAACTATTCGAAGAGCAGAACTCATCAAATATTTTACTAGACTTACAGATGATGCTATCACACTAAGCACAAGTAAATCATAATCATGAAGCCAATTGTTTTCAAAATACTGGCTTACATATTTGAAATCAAAGATTGGATTCTTTGACCATATAGAACATATAAGATTTTCAGTGTCCACAATAAATAATCATGCAGGCGTAGCCCTTCAAAGATGTCTATTTAGCACTCACAGTTTTAGGATGTAACTAGTGAAGACTGAATAATGAACAATCAGGTTGCATTTGAGAATTGGCTGAAAGATAAATTATAAATCAATCTTATTGAGTCCCTAATAATTAGTGCAGCAGCCGGATTGTATTTTTTAGAAGGTTCAACTAAGATGCAGATGTCAAACATCGGAATTGTATTGTTTAGCATGTCTATAATAGCATGAAGCCAGCCAATAGTGTAAGATAGATAGCATAAGCAAATTAAACCAAGGTAACACATATTAAGCATAAAAGAAGAGCATATAAATATGAAGGACATAGAAAAGAAGAAAAATGCTTCTTGTTAAGGTAGTCAGTGAATAACAAATAAATTCATATTCAGTACTCTGTGTATCGTGGGTGATATAGCATAAAAACAATTTAAAAGATGTCCTCGTGAACATAACTGCATATATTTTAATGGAAATTAGAATTTTTGTTATATATACAATGTAAGATGTCATTGTGGACATGGAATAATAGAAAACTCAAAATAAATAAATAAAAGTTGCCATGAATGGCATAAACAGACCAATCTAAAGCATGAATGCCTAGAAAGAAAGAGTCGGGTCGAAAGAAGTGCAGGAGAAAGTCTCAAGACAAGAACATGATAACACAAGTTTGAATTACTAACAGTAAAAAAAAAAAAAAGTTTACAAAAGTATGATATCTCATCATAAATCAATCATTTTATTGGTCTTATAATTACTGTGTCAAATGCAGATAACAAATATGGGGAAGACGTGCTAGCAATTCACTCTTGACATGATAGTAGTGTCAGTTTCCAAATAGTAAAAGACGTGCAAATGTTGCTTGCATCTTCCACTGAATAGGTCATGTCACTAACTACGTAAAACCTATGATACACCAACAATTCTCTTCAAAGAGGTGTGTAGTATCCGATACATATCCGATACGACACGCGTCCAACACACCTCAGGCATGTGTCGGACAAGACGAAAACATGTAAAATTAAAAAAAAAAAAAATACAAATTGGACACGTGTGTCCAACACGCGTCTTAAATATTCTATGAAATTTTTTAAAACATAATTTCTTGTTATTAATTTTTTTATTTATTAAAAACAAATATATATATATATATATATATATATATATATATTTCTTATTTCCTCTCCACAACACCAAATCATTCGCCCGCACTCAATACCACATTCATCAAATATTCTCATTTTCATTTCTCTTTGATGGGTAGCGACTTTGTTTTCACAATAACACCCGATATCATCTCAACAATGACGTCTAACACCATTACAATATCGACATTTCAAAATCATCTCAACATCAAAGTCTGACAATATCTTGACATTGATACTCAATATTAGCAATTTCTACTCCCACAATTTGACAGCTCATATTTGTCCAACATCATCTTAACATCGACGACAGGCGCCCTCTCAACATCAACTCCCGATACTTACTGCATAACATCGATACCTGGTTCTCGACAACATTGTCATCTCCTCTCTCAATGCCTGATACACGACATCAATGTCCGACTCTCGACATCTTAATATTAATCATTTTAAGCATAAATTCTAGTTAAATGACTTATTATTTCTAAATTATTTTTAATATCATATTTATTCATTTCTATACACTATTTTTAAAATATAAAAATTGTAATATAGTGTTCAACCGTGTTCAATATTTTCAATAATTAACGTATCTTGTGTCCGCGTCGTGTTTGTGTCGTCGTGTCTGTGTCTGTGCATCATACCGTAAGACAATCCAAATCAGTGGAACACTATACCCCATGGTTTAAAATTGCGCAATATGAGGCTCGCCTTGAGGCCCGCCTTTGCTCAATTCGAGTAAAAAACGCCTCGATGCTTACGCCTTGAGTTTTTTTTATGAGGCTTGCGCCTCAACTTGGTTGAGGCCCGCCTTGAGGCCCGCTTAGCCTCACTGGCATGAGGCTTACGCCTCACGCTATATATATTAAAACTTACATAAATCTTGAAGTAAATGCCCGACATTGGACTCTATAGGAGAGGAAGAAAGGGAGAGAGCAGTTCACCATAATGATGATTCAAATAAAGAACCCCTTAGTGATGACACTGCTGATCACTTATGAGTTCTTATGTGATATGTCATTACTATTTATTTTTGGAAATTGGAATTATATGTTAATGAAAAGAATATTGGGATTTGGGAAAGATAGAATTTTGAGTTGAACTATATTTCATGTTGTCTTATTATTGAGATATTTTGATCTCACTTCATATCTTATGCTTTTTTATGTTTTATATTATTCACTCATTAGTATATAAAAAATTTATCATTTTATGTTTACGCAATCTTTTGATTTTGAGGCTTACGCCTCAAAACTCCTTGAGGCAACGCCTCGCCTCACGAATGAAAAACGCCTCAATACCCGAATACGCAATTTTAAACATTGCTATACCCACAATGCATATTCTGCTAATGATAAGAATCTAACCAATGTGCCAACAACAACATACTGATATGAAGCCCCTACAATGCAAGGCATTTTTAGGCATTTCATACTTAAATTATGATCAATAAAAGCAATGCCTTTGAGAGGTAAATTGAGTTATTTAACAGAGCACTATTTCTTCAGCAAGCTGCAATGACAAGTAAAAAAGAAAGCATTGTGACTTAATCGTTATTGATGTCATACTTATGAGCCTAATCAAATATGATCTAAAGGCACATTGAAGCTAGAGCACCTTTAAACTATTGATCATTTGTAATTACACATTAGATCACAAGATTCGTGTCAATCAAAATAGTTGTGCATTAAGATTTAGATTTAACAGGGTAAGAGAATCAACACAGACAACCGCTTCAAGCATAATATGAATTTCAATTTTTACTAAACAGCTGCTTCACCCTCCCTTACTACCTCTGCTATTTTTCTACCTTTAAAAAGAAGCCTTGAAATTATATATATGAAAAAACAGAAATAATATAAATGAAATAACAATTAAAAAAAACTACAAATGTCTTCTTGGATAAACAGAACAGCAAAGATTACCGAGAAGGATTATTGAAACAATCTTCACAGACTCTGACATTTGAATAGATGCCAAACTGAGGTAGAGCCTGACAAGATACATATAGTTTATGATGAACATTGCGAATAAAGACCAAAGAAACACAGGAATATAACTAAATTCATGGCACAAAAAACATTTCCCGAGCAAGAAAAAACATACCATTTGATTTGATGAATGTTCGCTGCACAAAGTCCTACCACAGCATCGACAGTGGTGCTGTACAGATAGAAGGAAAATAAAATAGTTGCAAATATAAAGGAAAATTGAGCATGTGAATAGCAACAAGAAAATCTAGTAAATATGAAAACAAAACCTTAAAAAAGAAACTCCTTTACTTTTTGGAAGCCTAAGGGAGGAGTACAACTCCTTCCCTCCTTCCTAAAATGATTCAAATGGTACTAAATTGAATGGATTTCTATGCTGAGCCTACTTCGGCACTCCTATGCGCCTTGCAAGTGCCCATAGTTTAGTGATCATTTGCCCCTTGCACAGCTGTAGAAGGATCAACGCTTTACCCTCCTAGGTTTAAGGAACTCAGTCAATCCTCCCCTTGAGAATGGAAGTAATGAATTGTAAAAATGTGCAATAGCATCATTCATCATCAATTGAAGTTTAGTACCAAAGCAAAAAATTTGCATAGACAGAATTCAACTATAAGACCTTGGCAAAAATTTCAAAATATTTACCATCTGAACTAGCCGACACTCATGTATTTATGACCAACTTAAGGAATCCTCGCTTATTCTTATTAAGTGTTGAATGTGATGTTAACTCTATTTAGAGCAAATAATTCTTCACTTGGGTAATCCACCTATTTTCTTCCTCATCTTTCCACATGAACTTTTACTTGTCTTACAGGTGTATCTTCTAGTATACATTTTATACATGAACTATCTAATCTATTATCCGCTTTTTTACATTCAATAATTGTTATTCCCACCATCCCTTTAAAAAATCAGTCTTAATCCATTCTTCCTAGTTTCAACATACAATCATCTTACCATTCTCATTCTATCCACTAACAACGTAGCAATTATTCTTCTTGATTTCCGAACAATTAGATCCACATAGTTGGGATCCATCTCAATTTCTCAAGTCGCAGCTCCCCACATAGTTGGGATCCATCACCCACTAATAACCATCAAATGAACCGCAAGATCAGCCAGAGCCACCACCAATTAAGCCCTAAACAAAATTACAATAAATCAGATATCATCTCAATTTCTCAAGTCGCAGCTCCCGCCAGATATTGTGACGATAAAGTAAAGCAACGCTTGGGATCCATCTCCGACAACAAAGACGAAACCACTATAACCGTGTTATTACGATTAAGGAATGAAGAAAACAAAGTCAATAGATTCAATCCAAGATTCAAGAAAAAGTAAGGTGATTACCCTTCGCCTGAAAGTTGTGAAGCTACACTTGCAAACGTCGCACCTCGGCGCCTCCTGGAACACCGGTGGAGTCTCCATCTTGGCCTCTGTACTCCCCCTCTTCCCCAATCTCGCTTGCTATCCCTCTCGCTCAGCTAGTTTGTTCTCCCAAAAGAGAAGATGGAGAGTAAAAAAAAAAAAAAACTAGAAGAAAACAACAGCAGAACTTTATACAAACAAAAATATTTTACCTATATATATTTGGCTGTGATTAATATTTAGATGTTTTAAATTAACTTTTAATTGATAAATATACAAAATTAGGCCATCGCCTTTGAGAGAAACTAACGTGTTTTCTATCGATAGTAATAAGATGAAGATAAAGCAGTTAATACTCTATTAGGTTCTACGACTCTAGATAGCGAACTTTTATTTGGTCCGGTACATTCGACCGCCAGTAGGATCGCGTCACGAATTTTAATTATTTACCGCACGTTCCGACAACCCGACCCGGAACGGACCCAAGATTGCTCGGTATTGCTCATTATTGCTAGGTATTGGTCAATTTTGCTCGGCAATAACCAATACCGAGCAAATACCTAGCAATACCGAGTAAATACCGAATTTTACCGAGTTGTACCGGGTTTTTTCTAGCAATACCGAGCAAATACCTAGCAATACCGAGCAAATCCCTTACAATACCGATAAATCCCAAGCAAATACTGAGTTGTACCGAATTGTACCGAGTTGTAGAAAAACTCGGTATTTGAATGGTATTGATCTTTACATAGCGGTATTTCTCGTTTTTGCAAAGCAATCCCTAGCAACACTGAGCAAATACCGAGCAATACCGAGAAAATCGCGAACATAGCATTCCTGGGTTCCGGTCCGGGTCAAGTTATCGGGCCGCGCGGTAAAGAGTAAGAGCACGTGGCGACATGTTATTGGCGGCCGAACGTAGCTCTACGTCCGATCAGAGGACGTAATAATTGTTCCTAGATAGCAACATTGCCTTGGCTGGATAATAAATTGATATCAATTGTGCTCTTGCAATATTTTCACGAGAATAAAAATTATATTGTACAAAATAAAATTTAAAAATTATTTAATTTAATTAAAATTTTATTATATTTAAAATCTTCATTAATAATATTTATCTTAAAAAAAATAAACATATTCTAAAATAATATATATCATCATATTATTATAAAAAAATTATTCCTTTCCATGAGAGCCATATGATGAGCATATTAACAAAAGTTGCTCATAGCATCATTCAAAAGTTGATGCAGACATTTAGTATGTCTAAAGTTTCATTCGCCATAATTTATCGCCACTCATTTTTATTTTCTTAACAAAATTTATTAAAAATTTACTTTGAAAAATAGTAAACATTATCTCGATCAAAGCCTAAATAAAATCTAAATGTCCAACCCCCCATGTAAATGATTGGGAGAAATTATTGCTTGTGAAGTCTGGGCGGAAAAAACCGTCCGAATTTACTACATATTTATAAATACTTAATAAATACTCAGCAAAATACTCAATTATTAATATTACTGAATATTTTGTAAATATTTGCTGAGTATTTTGTGAATATTCGTTAAGTATTTTTGTGAGAATTTACTATATATTTGCTGATTTACTATGTATTTATGGATTATTTACTGAGTATTTATAAATACTCAATAATTCCGATCATTCTTCCCGTCCGCACTCCGCACAGAACATTTTCTCATTGTATTCTTTTAAACAAAGTTATAAAATCCATTACCAAAATTTGTTCTACAACAATCTTAAAAACCTCACTTAGATCTCAACTCCCATACATTACATGTGAAGAATATATATAAATTCTCAAACATCAAAACGAACGATTTCATTTTGATTAAGGATCTACGATCTTTAATCAACGGTCAATCCAGTCCTTGAACAACAGCATCATGTAAAGAGGGACATTAACTGCAGCTATAATTATCGTCAACCGTAACACCCGAATCAGCCGTAGAGCAAACCTGATCATCATTGATCTATTTTGTCGAGTTTTTCCGGTTTTCTCCGAGTTCATATCAGTGTTCATCTCCATGGAAATAGATGTTTCATGCTCTTGTGTTGACTGCTTCTTGGCAGAAGACCTTAACACGGCATTACCCCTGCAGCAGTTGGAATTCCAATCACTAAAGCAATTCATACAATTGCCATTCGGGATGGCTTTCTTTCTTCTTCTTAAAGCGATTTTCTAGTACAAAATTAAAATTTAATGTACTTGAAAGCTACTTTAAGAAGCAGAAAGAAAGCTGTCCCAAACGAAGCTTAAGAATTCGTTTGGAATGACTTTCTTATTGCTTCTTAAAACAACTTTCTATAATTTTTTTTTACTAGAAAGCTGCTTTAAGAAACAGTAAGAAAGCCGTCCCAAACGAAACCTAAATGTCTAAAATAACATGTAAGGCTTTTCATTTTAGTCACCAGATATTTCTAAGAATTTAAATCCCTAAATTCATCAAATTTTAACTAGGTTGGTCGTGAAACCAACTGTGCTATTATTTGGATAAATTTTGGTTGGAGGGAAGCTTTTCAAGAGAATATTTCAGATTTTATAATACCAGTCTTACTGCATGATATTAGTTCAAACTAATGAGGTTGACTCTTAAAAGCCTAGAATGTCCTCATAAGAAATGAAAAAATTGACAGCAAAATCAAATCATTTTAAATTTAATGAGTTGGGGGACCAAATTGAATGCCGAGGAAAGTCTAGAATTAAAATGAACATGTTTAAAAAATCTAGAGATTCTTTCGAACATTTTCTTCAAATCTTACATATAAATAAGAATTTATAAAAGAAACAAAACAAAGTAACTACTGAAGAATTTAAAAGAGTAGCCATCTCACATACCTTCCTGTTACTCCAACATTGGAGTATGCTGCTGGGACAGTTTTGTGTTTCTTTATTAGATGCATCGATCCTTCTGAATCCCAGATCATGTCATATTCGCAATCTTCCTCATCGACCTTTTCTTTCATATTCGCCCATTTCCTTCTTACAGAACTAACGAAGCTCGTCAATTGGCCAAAGATGGCAAACCCGTTTGTTGGCCATACGAAAAGAAGTAAAAGAGTAACAACAAACTGGCACAAGTACCTGGAAATGCTCTCCCAAATGCCCTCACATATCAATGTCTAAATAACAAAAGAAAAAATAAGCACAGAAAGCATAGATTCAGGCTTCGTTTGGGACAGCCTTCTTACTGCTTCATACAGCAGCTTTTTAGTACAAAAATTTTAGTTTTTGAACTAGAAAGCTGCTTTAAGAAGCAATAAAAAAGACGCCCCGAATGAAGTTTCAATGTTTCCAAAGAACTACCAGATGTAGATGTGTGTTTGCATAGGAAGGAAACAAAGGCTAGTTGAAACAGCACTGTTTGAGCTAGTTGCATTTGAGGGAGTTGCTGTGAGTAGCATAAATGACGGATAAAGGTTTCCCTGTTGCCAGCTTACGGTACCTAGGGTATGCTGCACTACTTATTAATTTCAACGCAAGAACTTGAACAAGAATATATTTTAATTCTCACCTCTACCACAGATCCAAACTGTGTTGAGTGGGTCACTGTACATTGATCATGATCATGTCCGGACAATACAAGTGACTGTGATGAAAGCATTTAACTTAGGTAGAAAGTTGCTTTCTGAAGAGGGACATTAAAAAGTTCAATATAAAATTAAAAAAACAGAATCTTACAGGTTTGATCAAGTCCAGCAAACGATCAGAAGTATCTTTTGTCAGGTAATTCTGGTATCTGCATGATTTTAATGAGTGAAGGATCAAAGAGATTGCTTGTTCATCAAGCTCTAACACCATAAGCTTCATTAAATATTTGGAAATTGGAATAATAATTTAATGTGTTAATAAACATGTAAAGCCAAGCAACTTTATGGAAAATTGAAATTAACTAGTTTTCCTTCAGTATTAGCAAAGGATAACCCAGCAGATACCTTCGGTGGTAGTTCAAGCCCAACGTGGATATTCCTCCCAATTCATGATAATTCCTCAATAAACCACTAGTAGGTCATGTTTCAGGTTACTTTGGGGTCTCATACAGCACTATGTATGAAATATTTGTATATATTTTCTGTATCATAAAATGTTTATATAACTGTCTAATAGAATTCTTTCAGTACAAGTAGAGGCGGAACCAGCCTAAATTTTCGGGGGGGGGGTGTCGTTGTTTGTATTTTGGAGACGTTTAGTTCGACTATAAATTTACTGAAATCGAAGTTCAGATGGTCTCCGATTTAATTTTTTGATGATATATCAATTATAAACATTTTAATAAACATTTCATTTTAATTTAAAAATTAAAAAATTAAATGTTGAAACCGGATATTTTAATAAAAAAATAAATATAAACATGTATTTATTTTTGATAAATAAATATAAATAATTATTTTAAAATATTCTAATGATTTAAATATTAAATAGATAAATATAAATATTTAGTATTAGTATTGAAACCTGGAATGGAATTAAGGGAAAAATTTTTTATTAAGAAACCGGTTAACATAAAACCAGTTTCTAAAAAAAATTCTTTGAAATTTTTTTTTAGAAACCGTGGAATGGAATTCCGGTTTCAATAGAAATTAGAAACCGGATAATGCAGTTCCGGTTTCAAAAGAAACCAGATGATTAAAATCCGTATTTGCTCCTTTTTATATTTTTTTCCTATTTCGCTCCTTAAGCTAATTTAAACTTAAAATCTGCTCCTTTTTATAAATTGGCCGAAAAAAATATACTACCTATTCTTGCAGGTACATTAAAAACTGGTCAGACATTAAATGACAGGAATGACCTATTTAATTAAGCTGAAAATAACATTGAATCTGTAAAAACTATGGGCATGGAACTTACTTTATTCCTTGATCATGGCCAACAAAGGAAACTCTCTGCACATAAAAGCAAGGAAAATAGTAACACTAAATTGATACATGTATGACAAAAATCATTGGAAAGCAGAGCAAAAATTGTAGAGGAAAAGTGAAGGAGAACAAAGTGCACTGTAGATACTATTGTAAATATTACTAGATCTAGCCAACCTAACTTTTTGTACGTAAGAAAAAGGCAATTATATAAATATTTAAACGAGCAGGAATTTTTCTTGAACAAAAAAATGATAGATGAAATGAGGCCATCTACATAAGGAAAATATTGCATTATTTTAGTTAGGAAAGCAATGTCAAACATAAAAATGGAAGGAGAGGCATGAAGGTATAGAGACCTGATTGATGACACCTGAAGAACGGTATGAACCACAAGGGGAGTCATTAGGACGATACAGAGGAATGTGTGTCAGCAAGACTCTGGGTCTTGACATATTAGCTGTAAGAATAAAAAACAAACTTATTTCAATGAGAATTAATATAAAACATATGTTCTTTAACATTGCTGATTTCTTATCACGTACCTGTTGATATGCTTTTGATAAACTCCCAAGACACAGATGTTTCTTTTTCATGTTTAGGACCTGCATATTAAATAATTACTATCCGTTAAGGTAATCAATAACTCAAACATAAGAAGGAAAGCGAATTTATAACCTTACAAATTTATCATACAAGTCCCAGACATGATGCATGGCAGCGCCTATGATACCATGCTATAAACGCATGCCCATAACATACATGAAAGCGGCTTCCACTGTAGAATCTAATCTTCATTTAATTGAAAAAACAGAAGAGTACAAGTGCTTATCAAAGTGCAAGGGTGGGGTATAATCCACCAGATGAACCTTAAAACTCAATATTACCATCTTTAAAGAAACTAAACTCCAGGCATGGTTTTAAAGACAGAACATAACGCAATTCTTTTTACGACTGCAGGCCATAAGCACAACAGGCTCTCAGAGATGCTTCAGAGTAGAATTTAGAAGCCTACCTTGCTAATGATTGAAAATACTGGCATGGATAGATGCACCAAGCTATCATACATGCATCAACAGTTAGACTTCTCTATTGCCTATGTATACAAAGCTAGAATATGCTATTTAATCAATGAGACAAGTGCTGTTCATATCCTCATAACAGTGAATGTAGTGTTTTCAAGATTTAATGCGTTCCTTTACTTGAAGATTTGCCATTAGAATGTCTTTTTTGTAGCTATATGAGAAATTATCAAAATAGTTTTCTTGGGAAGAAGAGTGAGAAAACCTCCCTTAGTGATGGTTGAATACATTAGCATGGTCTGATACAACGAGACTATCAAAGATTCATTGATAGTTTGAACTCTTTATTAAATCAGAATTGAATATCCAATAGCAACTATTTAAGCAATGGGTAACAGATGATCAAGGAGTGAAGGTTAAGGAACCTTCCCCATATCCGCAAGCTTCAATTAATTCAAAGATGTTAAGGAATTCCTTATATAGAAGACCTCATCATCATAATTAGCCTACTCGAAACTATTCGGGCCAGCTTTTGAGTCTTCCTTTTCCAATCATTCTTATTGAGTGTTACATGCACTTTTAACATTGATTTACACGAGTGAACTTCTATCTATATTAACTACGGTCAAACTATTTTCTTCATATTTCTTTCAAGCTAATTCTATCTACAATGTCTTATAAGTGCACCATTGTACATGTTAAAATCACTCGAGATTTATTGTAGCTATCTTATCATCAATAGGTGATATTTCAAGTCAATAACTAATCATTTTTCAGTCTAGGTAGAGTTGGCTTGGTGGCATGCCGTTGATATAATAATTGTTGTAGCATTGTAACACTGTCCCTTGGATTTATCATCAACGAGTAGCTTTTCTAAACATTCAAGTGATTTCTTTCTCCACAATAGCCAAGCAAACATTGTCAATAAATGCAAAAACAACATCAGAGTCTGAACTAACCAAACAAACCAATCCTATTATCGTTATTGATTTAATGCAAACCGATCTTAAACATCTCACATTCATGCTCGATTTAATGCAATCACAATTGTGTTGCTCAACTCCCCCATCCCAACATCATAATTGGTTCAATTATAACCTTACAAATTTAAGTCTTCATGCTATTCTCTTTATTGAAGCAATAGAAATAAACTTCATCGATTTCACAGTAGTATTTATGCCTATCTATAGGAAAAAACAAATGATTGAATATGAAAAAAAAAGTGAGAATATTATTAATAAAGACAGCATATGACATGATAAAGACTGAATATTTACTAATTATTAACTTTATTTATTAATTATTAACTTTCCAATTTAGCAATTCTCTATGATAACACTTTTGTTATGCTAGAGCATATATATCATAAGAATCCAACTCATTGCAAATGTAGGATAATCAAAATGATAATATATGTAGCTATTCTCACCAAAGAAATGAAGAATGATGATCCTTTTTAACAGAACTGCATCTCTTATGAAATGACAATCTACATCAATATATTTTGCTCTTTCATGAAAAATTGGATAGCAATACGGATGATTGTATGATTATTGCACTTAGAACACTTAAGAACCACATATTGAATATCTGAGAAGTCAACACTTTTATAAGATTTTTAGTCCACATCATTTTACTGGTTGGATGTGTCATAGGCCCATATTCAACTTCGACGTAAGATTTAGCAACAACAGTACTTTATAACAAATATAACATCCTGAAGTAGACTTTCGGTAAATTTCAACATACTCAGCATCATGGTAAATTCAATTAGTAAATGTATGTGCTTCTGATAAACTAGTCATTTTCCTATAACTTCTTAATATCTTCAAAATCCTTAAAGAAAATATACCAATGCTTCTTCTTGGGACTTTGATAGGAAATACTTGAGTTCGCAAGTAACCCTAATGGGAAATACTTGAGTTCGCAAGCAAACCTAACAATAATCTGTAAAACAAGAGAAAAACGAAGAAATATGGTGGAAGAACAATCAAACGATAGCTAATCTTATAGAAAGCAAAACGAAACAAAAACAAAGAAAAAATACAAGAGATCCTCAATTCGAGAGGATGATCGTCTCTCCCAAATCTCTAGACAAGAGAGTTTAGAGTCCAAGCCGCCAAGAAATCCTAATTGAGAATCAATCAAAACATAATCCCTTCCTACTCCTCTCATGCTCTTTAATACAAAAGCTTTCCTAATCTAATTTCCCTCCCAAGCCCTAGCCGCCCCCTCCTTTTCAATTTCAATTTAATTGGACAAGTGGGTCACTCACTATGGGCGGACAAACCCAAGGGAGGCGGACGGTTTTCGCCTCCTGTAAACAGACTGAGCTGGCCCTTGGGCCGGTTCAGGGTGAATCGGCCTAACAAAACCGCCCTCCCAAAGAATCACCTGTCCTCAAGGTGAAAATCAAGAAATTGATGTTTCACCCTCTCGAATGGTTCCCACGTGGCCTCGTAGTTAGGAAGGTTCTTCCACTTGATCTACACATCCTTAGTTCCATCTTCTTTTTGGTAAACCCCCGTCAGCTCTAAGGGTTCCAGAACCACCTCTAAAATCTAAAGCCTCAATAAATGTCACCGGTAACTCGGAGCTGGCTGTATAATCACCAATGGCCCTTCTCAGTTGAGATACGTGAAAAACCGGATGTATAGTCACCGTTGGTGGTAATTTCAGCCGATACGCTACTGCTCCGACCTTCTTCATCACTTCATGAGGTCCAAAGTACCTTGGAGCAAGCTTTTCATTCATCCTGTTGGCGACTGTCTTCTGTCTAAATTGTCGGAGCTTCAAGAACACCCTCTCCCCAACTTCAAACTGGATGTCCTTTCTATGCCCATCAGCTTGTTTCTTCATAATTTGTTGGGACCTTAGCAAATGTCTCTTCAACTCCTCTAGTACTCGATCCCTCTCCTCCAAGTACTCCTCTATTGAAGAAACTAGAGTACTGCTACTCCCAAAGTGCACCATCTACTCCCAAAGTGCACCAAGTGGGGAGGATCTCGTCCGTACAATACCTTAAAAGGGGTCATATGAGAAGCAAAATGAAAAAATGTGTTATACCAGTATTCAGCCCATGATAGCCACTTGGCCCATAGCTTAGGTGTCTCTGACACAAAGCATCTCAGGTAAGTCTCCAAGCTTCTGTTGACTACTTCCATTTGGTCATCCGTCTGTGGGTGGTAAGTTGTGCTCCTCTTCAGAACTGTCCCCTGTAATCTGAACAAATCCCTCCAAAAGTGGCTGAGGAACACCTTATCTCTATTTGATACTATCGCCTCTGGTATCCCATGCAATCTGACCACCTCTCCGATGAAAATTGCAGTCACTATCACCGCGGTGTAAGAGTGTCGGAGGGGGATGAAGTGAGCATACTTGCTCATTATGTCCACCACCACTAAGATCGTCGTGGAACCTTCTGAATGGGGCAACCCATCTATAAATTCCATGGATATCTCCTCTCATACTCGTCCCGGTAGAGCCAACAGCTGTAGTTTTCCTCCTGGTGACATAGCCAGGTATTTGTTCTTTTGACATACCTCACATCTGGCCACCATCTCCTCTACATCTTTATGCATTCCTTTCCAATAAAGCTCCGAAGCTAGCCTCATGTATGTCTTTTGCACTCCCGAATAGCCCCCAACAGTGCTTCCATGAAACTCCTGGAGTAAATTTGGGATGTGGATCGAAGTCCGGGGCATCACAAACCTCCACTGGTATAGCAGTCTGCCCACCTCCAATGAGTACTCTAGATGGCTACCCTCTTTCCTTAGTAAATCTGCCCTGATCTTCCCCATATCCTCATCTCTAGCACTTACCTCTCTGATGGCCTCCCAATCAAACATCAAAGGAAAAGATAATGTCACTATCTGCAGCTCCCCCATACATATGGACAAGGCGTCTGCCACCTTATTCTCCACTCCTAGCCTATGCTAAATCTCAAAATCATACCCCAGCAACTTGGACAGCCACCTCTAATGCTCCTCTGTCACCATCTGCTGTTCCAGTAGGTATTTCAAGCTCCGCTGATCTATCATGACAATGAAATGCCTCCCAAGTAGGTAGGGCTGCTACTTCTAGATGGCCAAATGATGGCCATTAACTCTCTCTCTCTCTCTCTCGTAGACTAACTTCAGCCTGGCTCTAGCAATCAACACTTGGCTGAAATAGGCAATGGGCCTATGACTTTGCATAAGCACTGCACCCAACCCGTACCCAGACGCATCTGTCTCCACTATAAAGATTTGAGTGAAATCTGGTAAAGCTAGGACTGGTATTGTAGTCATAGCCTTCTTCAAGCTCTTAAATGCTGATGTGGCCGCCTCCCGCCATAGGAATCCGTCCTTCTTCAACTGCTCCGTGAGTGGTCATGCTATGGTGTTGTATCCCTTTACAAACCTTATGTAGTAACAAGTCAATCATAAGAACCCCCTCAACTCTTTCAGATTTTTTGGCACTGGTCACTTTAGCATTGCCTCAATTTTGAATTGATCTGTTGTCACCCCTTCTTTTGATACAATATGGCCCAAGTACTCTACATTGGCTTGTGCGAAGCATTACTTCTTCAAATTGGCTGTCAGCTGGTGCTCCTACAGCACCTCTAACACTTTCTTCAATTGCTTCCAGTGCTCCTCTTCCATCCTACTGTAGACTAGAATGTCATCAAAGAATACCAGTACAAATCATCTGAGATAAGGTTTGAAAACCTTATTCATAAATGCCTGGAATGTGTCCGGAGCATTGGTGGGGCCAAAAGGCATCACCAGGAACTCATAGTGTCCCTCATGAGTTCGGAAGGCAGTCTTAGGCATGCCCTCCTTCATCCGAATCTAATTGTATCCTGATTTCAAATCTATCTTGCTAAAGATCATTGTTCTACTCAATTCATCTAACAGCTCATCAATAACTAGTATAGGAAACTTCTCAGTTATAGTTTCCTTGTTGAGCATCCTGTAGTCCACACAAAATTGCCAGCTACCGTCTTTTTTTCACCAATAGAACTGGACTAGATAAGGGACTAACGCTGGGTCTGGTGATTCTTTCCTCCATCATCTCTCTAATCAACTTTTCAATTTTATCTTTCTGAAACTGAGGGTAGCGATAAGGTCGTACGCTGATGGATGACACACCTTCCCTCAAAATGATGGCATGTTCCTGCTCCCTCTGCGGTGGCAATCCCTGAGGTGGCTGAAACACCTCTTGGAATTGCTAAATCAGCAGTTGTATGGAGAGGGGGATGTCCCCTCCCTCTTCCAATCTAGCTCCCTCCAAACTGTGCAGCTCCACCAAATATCCTCCACCTGCCAACTGTATATCCCTCACCATAGTTTTAAGAGAAACCATGGTTTTGGATAGCAATGCATCTCCTTAATCACCACCTTCCTTCCATCTACCATCAACTCCATCGTGAGTGCTCCCCAATTCACTTTGGTGTCTCCCAAAGTCTGCAGCCATTTCATCCCCAGGATGACATATGCACTCCCTAGCTCCAGTGGAAGAAAATCTTCCCTCACCTGAATCCCCTGGATAGTCAGTAGCACTCTGCAAATCCCCTGGTCTTTCTCCAACTTCCCCGTACCCATCATCACCCCATAACAGCCGGTATCCACCAATTTCACTCCCAATTGATCGATGACCTAAGTGGAAATGAAATTGTGGGTAGCCCCACTATCAATCAGCACCACCACCTCCATGTCCTCTATCCCCCCCTTCACCTTCATGGTATGATTCGTAGTGAATCCTACCACTGAATTCAGAGAAATCTCAGCCATATCCAAATGCAACTTATCCTCCATCTCCTCATCTGACCCCTACTCACCTCCCTCGGATTCCTCATCATCACAGACAGTGAGAACATGAAGTGTTCGGTCATTGCACTGATGCCCTGACATATACTTCACATCGCACCTGAAGCACAACCCCTTAGCCCTCTTCTCCTACCTCTCCTTCTCTGTCAGCCGCTTGAAATTTCTCCCACTCCCTCCTCCTGTCTTCTCCTTGGCGGCCACACGACTTCCTCCTATTGATGGACCTTTAAGTGCTAGATGGATGGTCATCATCGTGTAAGTGCTCCTGCTGTTGTTACTCCTAACTCCCCTCTTCAAATTTCTCTAATTTTCAACTAACTGTACCAACTTCATGGTCTCCCCCAAGTCACGAGGCATCAGAACCTTCACTGCTGCTCGGATATCTGCCTTCAACCCCTTCATGAAGTTTCCCTCCATTACAATATCTGATAATCACTTCACCCTACTGGCCAAATGCTCAAACCGCTCTCAGTAGTCTACTACTGATCCCTCCTGTGTCAGAGCAAAGAACTGCTCATAAAAATCTCCTCCCCGATTGGTTTAGAAACTTTCTATTATTCAATCCTTGAATTCACTCAAGTTTCTGATATGTCTCCTCTGATCTCTCCACTGATATCATGACAGAGCCTTCCCTTCCAAGCACAAGCCTACCGCTGTCAACTTCTCCTCCTCTGTCAGCCCATTAACGATGAAGTATCTATCCACCTTATAAATCCACCCATACGCATCTTCTCCTTCAAATATGAACATCTTCAGCTTCCAAACCTTCTGATCGTCACCATTCCCCCATATTCTTCCATAGCTTCCCCTCTCTCAAGTGTTATGCCCTCCCCACGTCTCCCGGTCTTCCCTCCCTACCATAGCCCAAACCCCCTTCAAATTCTTCCCTTCTTTCTTCGAAATCAGCACCTCGGCGGCCATAGTATCCCTCCTGGCGTTCCCCATATCCACCTCTTTCTTCCCTCTAGACAAACTCCAGATTGAGACTTCTTCTTTCTCCTTCCATGATTTCCACCTCATCTTCCTCCCTACGGATTTCAGAATTCATGTTTTTCCCTTCCACTCCTTTTGCCACGGAAGTCGTCGTTTGGTTGTGGCTTTCGAACATCTTCTATATCATGTCCCGGAGATCGACTACTTGTCCTTCAATGGAGGAAATACTTTCTTCCACCGTTGTCTTGATTTGATTCATCTCCCCTTCAAACATTTCTTCTATAGGCATCCACCTTCATTATCCAGAGTTTGTAGATTCACAAAATCTGAATTTGGATCTCCAAAAATAGCAACTTCCCTCTTTTCTAGACCAAAAACCACTATTGGAATTTGCCAAAAACAGCCCTCCACCGGTCTCAATACTTGCTCTGATACCAATTTGATAGGAAATACTTGAGTTCGCAAGTAACCCTAATGAGAAATACTTGAGTTCGCAAGCAAACCTAACAATAATCGAAAAAAACAGTGAGAAAAATGAAGAAAATGGTGGAAGAACAATCAAACGATAACTAATCTTATAGAAAGCAAAGCGAAACAAGAACAAAGGAAAGATACAAGAGTTCCTCAATTCGAGAGGAGGATCGTCTCTCCCAAATCTCTAGACAAGAGATTCTAGAGCCCAAGCTGTCAAGAAACCCTAATTGAGAATCAATCAAAATATAATCCCTCCCTAATCCTCTCATGTTCCTTAATACAAAAGATTTTCTAATCTAATTTCCCTCCCAAGCCCTAATCGTCACCTCCTTTTAAATTTGAACTTAATTTGACAAGTGGAGCCCTCACTATGGGCAGGCAAACCCAAGTCGTCCACCTCCTGTAAACAAACTGAGCCGGCCTTTGGGCCAGCTAGCTGGACCAGTTCTGGGTGAACCAACCTAACAGACTTTGCATACGTAACCTACCAAGCCAACAAAGGAAATATCATATTAGGTGAAAAATAAGTTGATAAACTTACAAACCAAATGGTGGTTAAGAAGACGCATCTTCAAAGTATTTCTCAAAACTAAAAGTTTGTAAAGTATCCGTAGGAGAGTCAATAAGTTTGAACAAAAGAAACTCAATTTACTTAAATAAATATATGGCAAATTTCCTATGGGAAAGAGAGAAATACTTTGTCGTAAGCAAGCTTGATGTTGAGAAAATACATTGCACATCCAAAATTTATGTAGCAAATATCTTCTAAATATATCATTTAGTTTCCTTAATGATTAATAAATCATTTCTTGTGAGAAGAACATTGTCAAAATACACTGCAAAAAAAAACGTCCTTGAAAAAGAATGATGGATAAAGATATCAGGAGCTAGTGATTGGTTGTGCTAATTTGAAAACCAATAACAACAAGGACCTTTCAGAGTTTAATAAACCAAACACGTAAACTTTGTTTAAACTCAAATGACCTTTCCAAAGTTTAAAAATTTTGTTATCCCCCGAACAACATATTTGGAAGGTCGCTTTATATAAATTACTTACAAGATATCAACATAGAAAAATATTGATAACACCCTTTGTGGTAAAGGCCTACTTTGATATATAGCCAAAGATTAAAAAAAAGGCAAACAAAAGTTTAATATAGTAATCAATGAAAAAATGTCAAAATAATCAATGACATGATTGAATATGTGCACATCATTTTGCCACCAATTGGGCTTTGTAGCAAGCAATAATACCATCTCAAAGAAAATTGATAATGAAGACCCTGACATGAAATAGGCTTTACATCAGCAGGGAAGATAACCCAATCCCAAGTGTATCAAGGACATATCATATTTCAATATCCATTGCATATTTCAAGTTATGATCGAGAAATGCTTCTTCATATGTGTTGGGAAAAAAAGTAATGGAAATAAACAAGATAAAACAATGAAAAGAGAATGCTAAAAGAGAGAAATACTTTTATACATCCTGTATAAAAGTGTGTATTGTGTGATGAGCATGCTGTCTTATATTGTTCTAGAAAATAATTAGGATTTAGAAATCTTAAGTGGCAAGCATGGAAGAATGCCCAGCCATAAAAGACGATATGGAAAGGTTTTGTCAAGACAATGAGCATACATGCTAAATGAATATTTTAAGATGGATGTGTGGCAAAATAAAGATGTATATGTATTAAGAAATGGTTATATAAACGAGATAATGGGAGTAGCCTCTATTAAAAATATGGTAATGAAATTGAACATGTCAAACATATTATAGAAAATACAATCATAAGCTAAATAAAATTAGTGTTGAAAGATAAGGGTAAAAAAAGGCAAAACAAAGGTGACATGGATATAAATTACGCAAAAAGATTTGCGCAAAATTAGTTAATACCTCAAACAAGACTCAACAGGAATGATCAAAAGAGAATAAGGACTTATTAAGCTAGCCCCTAATTATTATAATGATGAATTAACAAGTAATTAGTAATGGGATTTAATTGAAGCTATGATATGGAGCCATCACTTTGGAGTTCATGCTAGTGATTTAAACATTTTTAAAAACTCTTAATTCCAAATAAAAACTATCAAATATTTGACACATGGATAGATATAAACAATATAAACTCCACCTTTAAAATGATGTCGTGGACATAGCATATAATTAAGCTAACTTATTAGCAATCGATTCCATCTCCAGAGAAATACTTAACTGGTTCTAGAGCATTGTAGAGTAATTAACATGATCGCCATATCCAACTAATTAGGGTCTACTTTATGAATCACTCTCTATCATAGTAGTGCAGATTTGCCAATTAGATTGTTTAGCAGGAACATACTTAAAAGAAAATTACCGAAATTCTACTACCCCTAACTTATAGCATCCAGTGCTTTCAATTCAAAAGTAACATAAAAATTTCAAACTAATAAATAATAGCAAAATTAAATATGTTAAATTTGAGATTTTTTTCAGGAGGAAGCATGAAAGCATAATATCTTCAACTAGATTTGCTGCGCTGCATCAGTGATGTAGACAAAGGGGGGGTCAAATCAAACCCAAAAAAAATTTGATTTTGACTTCCCTTGAGCTTGCTAGCTCATTAATTTTTGAGCTAAGATTTAGCTCATTATGAGCTGGTTTTTAGTTCATTAATTGAACTAAGAGTTAGCTCATTATGAGCTATGTTTTTAGATCATTTATTAATTTATTAGTAGCTCATTATTTTGTCTCATCTCCTTCCCCTTGTCTATTCGTTTCCGTGGTTGGCTCTTGGGTTCCTGTGCCTTGGCTCCTTGGTTCTCACGGCTGCCTCCTTGGTTCCCACGGCTGCCTCCTTGGTTCTTGCAGTTGCCTCTTCGGGTTCTGCCTGGGCTGTTTTCCCGTAGCAGCTGGGGGGCTTTTTCCGTGGAATTGATGCCCTGTTTCCTGTGCAATGTTGGGTTGTTGCTTGAAGGTTTTTGGGCTGCTGTTTGAAGGGTTTTTGGGCTGCTGTTTGAAGGACTTTTGGGCTACTGTTTGGTGACTTTTGGGCTGCTATTTTGGAGTAACTTTTGGCCTTCTATCTTCCTATTTTAATTAGCTTTTAATTAAGGTTTTGGGGCTGTTTGTATTCCCCTCTCATGCCTATATATAGTGTAGTTTTGGAATGTTTTAAAGAAATGATATAAGTTAATTTTTGAAATGTAAACCTGCGGGTTTTTGGAAAAGCTTGCGAGCTTTGTCCACTTCTTCTTCTTCTATCTCTTGGGGAGACTTGCGAGTTCTTTCCACCCTTCGTCTTGGCTTCTAACCTCTTCTTCTATCCGCAAGTGCCACCTCACCTGTATCCTTCTTCTCTTGGAAAGCAAGTTTAGGGTGTCTTGTTTGAGTCAAGTTTGTAAGAGTCTTTGTTTGTAAGTCGTTTTAATTTTAAGAGTTGTAAGTCTTTCATTTTATATAAGTAAAGTTAGTTTTGTCTTCTTTTTAGTCTTTTATGCTTTTATTTAATCTAGAAGGGTAGTCTTATTGTGATCAAAAATTTGGGGCCCTCTCCCAAATTTTTGATTGCACCAATCAGTCCAATGAAACTAAATTTGCTCAAGGGATAGCTTACCATCTAGTGTTTGTGCATCAACCACAATGAAGTTCACTTTTCCAGCTGAGAAATGATAGTTTCTTGCTCCAAATTCCTTCTCATAACGGTCAATGACCTATAACAAAAATATCCAAAGAACTTATCTTTAACTAACGAAGTTCAGAGAAAAATAATAATAATAACAAGCCTCTATGGATGAAGTTACAATCACAAGTATGATTAACAGTTACATTAGTGCGAATCACATATTATAAATATGAGATTTCTTTAATAGATCCAGTATTTGAGAGAAAAAAATATAGCAGTAGATTTCTTTCAATATATATTCACTTTATACTAAAACCTGCATGATCCTATGTTGTCTAAGTGGTTGCCTATTCATATATCACATAAATCAAGAGCAATGTATATTGAACAGGATCACAAGGCCTTCCTACTCACACATAGTGGTAATAAATAAGCCAAGCTTGAGCGAGCTCACAATCTACTCCTATTTTGCTCGTTCAAAAATTTGTTTATTCCAGATTGGCTTGTGTTCAAAATTGTTTGTTAATATGATGTTAGAGTTCAATTCAGCTTGTTTTTAACGAGCCCATTAGGCTCCTTTTGGCTCGAATTAGCTCAAACTTTTAAATAATGCATAATTTTTATAAATAAAGCATAAAAAATGAATATATAATATGCATATATTTAAAATCAAAACAATTAATCAAGTAAGCAGGCCAATCAAGCCAAATTTATTTTCTCATTAAGTAAATTTACCCATCAATTTTTAGCCCAAAATCATACCACAAAAGGCCAGCCCTTCATCAAGCTTAGCATTGACAACCTAATACACTTATTACAACAAAAAAAATGAAAATGAAGCATGACTGGAAAGGAGGAGAGGGAACGACCTGGTCACTAACCAAACGACAATATGGGGTCACTAATGCATGTACCTAGGACGAGGAGGTTGACCCATCTTATGATTTGAACCCTAAGATTCCCAATAAGGGATTTCATAGCCTTTACCCCCTTAAAGCTTAGTTTGGCAATGCTAACTTGGCTCCCACAGGTATACTAGGTTCTGTGAGAGATTCGAGGGCCAAGAAAGGCCTAATGAGGGGGGCAAGGGCCAAGATAGGCCGAGAGAGAGATGTGAGAGCTAAGAGAAAGTGTGGCTAGCCTACGAGCCCATAGGTGAGGATCGCAATAGTTTTAGATAAAAGAGCAAGAGAGAGAATGTAAAGAGGATTGCAGCCTACAGGTTTTCTATACCTAGGGTTTTTAGGAATCCTAAATCTCGGCCATTTGATCTGATCCAATAGTTGAGATTCTTGATATTTCTCTATTCTTAAAGGCAAACTAATTATTAAGAAAGATTTTAATGATTTTGTTCTACTGATAAATTAACTAATCTTAAAATACATATAAAACATATACTTCTTTATTTATTTTGAGCCAAAATGAGTTGAACATGATCGACCAGGGGTCTGTTTGTGTTCTACTTGTTCAAATATCTAGCTTTAAGTATATATTTGTGTTCAGTTCACTTATTTAACAAACAAAGTGAACATGAACTACTTAGTTAGTTGAACACAATCTATTCATGAACAACAAGCTTTTTTAATAGCCCTCCCGACACATTTCGAATATATATTACTAATTTTTCTTTTGAATCTTATATGAACGATGCAAACGGAAGTGCCAGCTAGATCCATATAACATATACTAAATAGTTATATGGCACATAAAAAATGACAAACTAATTTGGGGCAAATTAAATTAAACATAAATCAATATGAAAAACTCATACAAATTAATTTGAGCTATGTTATTCCAAATAGCAATTTAATTTTTAATAATTGAAAGTTTTTGGAAAAATAATATCATCTCAGCTCTTAACCGTACAAACAAGACACAGGAAATTCAACAATGAATAAAATGGGCCTAGGTGCAATCCTAAAAAAATTGTCATATGGTCAAATAATTTTGTGGGGTCCTTGCACATCAATTACAGTAAAATTTTCTTGCAAAAGATAATAAGCAAATTACTAGAGCCAATTCAAGATCTGAAGAAGAGAAAATTCATGTCTCATCACACACCATAACACAATAACCCAGAGAGGGATACTCGGTACATTACACAGCATGTCTATCCGCATTGACATGCTAGATGCTTGCTCTTTTGCTTTTCCAAAGAAAAGATTCGAGCACATTTTGATAACTTTGGCCAATCACAGACATGTGTCTTACAAGAATTAGATAACATAAGTTGTAATACTTAGTTGAATTACAAAACTATTATATTTTAATTTCTCTCGCATCCTTCCTCTCTAGCAACATCAAAGAGTTGTTACTTGGTATATTCTTAAATATGAGCATAACTATTTGTTGACCTCAATACTAATATCGTGGCCGAGTCAACGCACACTGTGAGCTCTGAAAGTTAAAGAGCGTGACATCACGCAAAACTTACCCGACGCGCATTGATCGAAAATCCAAATTGCTGAAATGACCTCTATTCGTGAAACAGACAACGCCAAGACATCCGAGCAATGGAAACAGCCAAGATTGACACTGATATTGGTCGAGTTGTCGATCAATGAAAAATCATAATTTTGCACATGTGAATCGAGACAGTATTGATTAGCATGACAATAACAATATGTCGACCAAGTTGAGGCACAATTAATTAAAAAAAATCATACTAATTTAATATTTAAAATTAATTACAAATAGTAATAAAAAAACCTAAACCACCACTTAAACCCTCATACTCACTCCCTCATACACTTATGTCCCTCGCGACTTATGCACGAAACTCACTCGCCCAACCCTTTCCCCCCCTCTCGATTCTCTCTTGCATGCCAAAGTCCCCCCGCCGATGTCGCCGTGTTGACTCAAGAAAAATTACACGAATGCATGAATCCCGCTTTGCAGCCGTAGGATTCCATTTCTCTTAAGTCAGATTATAGTTAACCAGATTTCCCCTGAGGGTAGGCACTCATAGTTAATTACCCCTCTTACTACGTAAGAAAGAACTCTTGATTAAGAATGAATAATTTTTAGGTATTTAGTCTCAATTATGGGGAAAATGAAGGTAAACCCGATCAAGATCCCATGATTCCGTCGTCCCGGGTATACCGTAGATTTCAATCTACCAACATTAACAATCATTGACCTTAGTGTCCAGGGAATATGATTAGCATCCATGTGTTGCATCCTCTCAGGGATCCCGAGTAGACTGAAGTGGTTAAATGTGAGTTTTAATTTTTTTTTAACGTTTTGGGATTTACTTCTATTAGAATACCCAAAAATTAATTTAGCCTGGATTTATGACTTCGTTTAAAAGTAACTCAGGAGTTGGATTAGAGTGGGTCTTATGGCTTCTTTAGGAAGTAGCCTGAATATTTAGATTTAGGTTGGGACTTTACTTTCGTAGAAAGTAGCCCGGGTATTTGGATTTAGATTGGGATTTACGGCTTTCGTAGAAAGTAACCTAGAAGTTTGGATTGGAGTGGGTCTTATGACTTCTTTAAGAAGTAACCCAGGTATTTAGATTTAGGTTGGGACTTACGGCTTTCATAAAAAGTAGCCCTGGGCTTTAATTTTGGAATGGGGCTTACTGCTCTATTTATGAGTTGCCCAAGGATGGGTCTTACAACCTAACTCTACAGCAAGGCTGTCCGGAGGTTTTAAATTATTTGGATAGGACTTATGGCTTCTCTTAGAAAGTAGCCTAAAAAAGGGTGGCTCTTATAACTTAATCATTTAGATTAAGATGCTCATATGTTTAAATTTGATTATTTGGGATTTACGATCATTGCTATTTATTTAACAATTTTCCTAAAACGTGGGTCTTATGGCTTCACTTAAAAGTTGCTCGATAGTGGGTCTTACAACCTAACCCTATAGGATAGGATGCCCGAGTGAGGGATCTCGGGTTGTATTATTATCTAAACGTTTATCTCAGAGGTCGGACTTACGACTTCTATTAGAAGTGGCCAAGGATTTTTATTTGGGGGTTAGGAGTTAGGTCAATTTTACCTAAAACTTTCCCCTAAAATCGGGCTTACTGCTTTCCTACGAAAATTGCCGGGTAATGGGTCTTACAACCAAATTCTTATAAACAAGGAAGCCCAAATGTTTTAAATTTGATTGTTTGTTTGTTGAGTTGACAGTGTTTTGTTTTGAGAGGTTTGACACTTGCGTTAGTGTTTTACTTGTTCTGTGCTCGTAGTCTTTTTCCTACTACAGTAGTCTACTACTCTACCCATTTTTTTAGCATTGTTGCTCTACTAGCTTTTTCGTACTTAGCTTTTCTTGCTTCCCAGAACGTTTGTGTTACTAGTAGTTAGATTTATTATTTTTAATCTGTGTTGATTTAATTTATTTATGATGCACTGATTCTTGTTTGTTTATTTGCAGGTACATGGTACTAGCATCGATTTAGGGAACTCACAGATAATCATAGAAGCCACTGCAGAGTGTTGAGAGTTTTAATTTGTGTTTTGGTTGGAATGTTGAGTTGAAGTTTGTTCCATTTAGAGAGTTTGAGATCTTTGAGAGCAATTTGTACAAGGAATTTGGAGAGTTTGAGAGTTTTGGAGAGTTAATAATCAATGTTATATATGCCATTTAGTGGAAACTTCCCTTCCCCATCCTCCTTTTATTTATTGTATTTTTATTTTAAAATTGCTCCAATTGCTTAATTAAAAATGCTTTAGAATTTTAACTCAAATTTTAAATTACTTTTATATTTAAATTACTTTAGATTTTTAAACAATTCGGATTTACAAAAGTTCCCATATTTTAAAACTCTCAATTTTTTTTAATGCTCTCGAATAATCAATTTAATTTAATTTGTCAATCAATTGATTTAAATTAATAAAATTTAATTAGTTTTAATTTTAATTAGTTTTAACCAAATAATTTTTTCAATTAATTAATTTTCATTAATTGAAAATAACTAATTAAAGTTCACTCATTTCTCCAATTATTTCAAAACAGATTTTTAGGAAATTTCGGCAGCCTCCCGACGTCTCCTCCCCACCGAGAAAGAAATCGAGATGGCACTGCCATAATTTCTTCCTACCCGGACCTAAGGTCGACGGCGTAGGATCTTCGAATTTGAACCATACCACCAGGATCTGAGATCGACTGTGTAGGGACTTCGAATTAAAACTATCTCGGTCAGATCTAATATACTTCGGCCCGGGGTCTTCAAATTTAAAATCATATGCCCGGATTAAAAATCAAGCGCAGGTCTTCGAATTTTAAAACCATTAGCCCAGATCTATAAGATTGATGGCCCAGGTCTTTGTTGACCTCTAAACAATAACCAAAGGAATGAAAGGGAGAAGAAAGCAACGCAGAAATCCTATGGCACATACCCATCGGATCCACGAAAGCCTCCGCGAATCCTGCCGTTCGGCGCCGTCTGTGTCGTTTCTCCGAAAAATATGCGGAAATCCTGCCTAAATCCTGCGAACCGCTTCGATCGCCTCCCATTCGCGACTATAAAACGAAGCCGATCACCCAGCTTCTTCGGACACACACGAGCTCCCGATCCCAACTCTCGTAGCTCCTTCCACGCTCGACTTCTCCTCCCATACGACCCTTCCTCCCAACCGAGCTCCACACACGACTCTCGACCGAAGCTCACTCAACACAGGCGAACACCTCTCCATTCGCTGCTCCTCCGATCTCCACTCTCTGCCTCTAAGACGACGGGAAGCTCACGATCGAGCTCCCGTCGATCTCCTCCTTCCTCCAAACCCACGATCACAAACCTCTGCCCCGATCAACCTCACGGCCTCCTACTCTTACTCGATCTCCCTTACGCCCGTAGCCTCCCATCCGACGAAGCTCCACTTCCAACCTCCATTTTCCTGTGCCGACCCCAAGCCGAGAGACCTCCGATCCCAAGCTCCCCTTCCGTCCAGAGAGAGAGAGAGAGAGAGCGAGATAGAAAACCCTTACCTTACGCCGATCCTCTGCCGTTCGCACCTATCCCGATCTCCCTTGCTCTCTGTCCGACCCACCTCACGCCGACGCCAAGCCCCTTTGCCCTAGCCTCTCCCTCTGCCTTGCTCCTTCAGCGACATCTTCTTCCTGTAGGATCGGAAGTTACTTCATTTTGATCGGAAGTAACCGCAGGAGCTCGCTGGCTTGAAGGTAACCATCTCCCTCTCGCGCGCTTTTCGGCCAAATCCCGTGAAACAGAGAAAGAGGAGGGGGGAAATTTTATTTATTTTTATTATTATTATTATTATTATTATCGGAAGTTACTTCATTTTGATCGGAAGTAACCGCAGGAGCTCGCTGGCTTGAAGGTAACCATCTCCCTCTCGCGCGCTTCTCGGCCAAATCCCGTGAAACAGAGAAAGAGGAAGGGGGGAAATTTTATTTATTATTATTATTATTATTATTATTATTATTATTATTATTATTATTATTATTATTATTATTATTATTATTATTATTATTATTATTATTATTATTATTATTATTATTATAATTATTATAATTATTATTGTTTAATTTTAATAATTTTAAATTAATTAAAAAAATATTAGTTATAATTAACTTATTCTAATTATAATTAATTATCATAATATTATTTAATTATTATTAATTAATTTAAAATATAATTAGTTAATTATATTTAATTACTTTAATTATCATTAATTAATAATAACCATAATCATTTATAATTAATTTATTTTAATTATGAATGATTATTTTATATTATTAATTAATTAATAATTATTAGTAATTAAACATAATTAGTTAAATTAATTATATTTTAAATATTTAATCATAATTAAATAATAATGATTATAATTAGTTATAATTAAATTTAATTATAACTAATCCCTTTTTTAAAAAAAATAATTCTTTAATTTAAAAAAATCCTGTCCCTCCACTCTTACCGTCGCATACGCGTCAGGCCGAGCAAACCACAGCACGGCTTTGCCTATGAGCGTTGGATCGGAGGGGAACCGATGCGGACACCTACGACGAGGTAGTAGCGATGAGCGACTCCATCGATCCGTTGCTGCCAACCCGACGGACACTTGCCAAAGGTATAAGCTCCTAAACTCTAAACTCGAGAACCATTCCTGGCGCTTGCAACGCGGCGAACGACCAACTCATGCCGGGCTTTTCTCTAGCGTGGTGAGAAGGGAATTGATTGTGTGCGATGCTTCGCATGCGAGAAGGGTAATCAAAACCCCTATTTCGGAGTTAGCGGGCGGACCGGAAAACCAACTCATGACGCTTTTCTCTAGCCGTGGTGGGAAGGGAAACCCGGTGCGACGCCCACAACGAATGGGGTCAAAATATAAAATTGCTTAATTTAAACCGGTGCCCGCAACGCCATGCACGGCCGTTCTCTGGGCGTGGTTGGGAATATAAAATAATTACGCGACGGTGTCCTCTTCTGAGGGCACACTACCTCCGTGCACGCTTTTCTCTAGCCGTTGGCGAGGAGGCCCAGTTTTCAGTGTAGTTTTTCACCCTAAACGGGGAGAGCTCGGAAGCTGCCAAAAGTTTCGGGCGTATATATTTCCCAAATTCGATTTTTACTTGAACAATGTTGGAGCTTACTGGACGAGTTGGGATTGGATTGATCCATTATAGATTAATACAATACTTAAAATCTCAATAACTACAGCAAACAAATCCAATTTTTAAGCATAAAAGGAATGGCTTGAATCGTTACGAAGGACTGAAAAATTCCTCAACAGCCCTGTTCTTTGGACTTCATAACGAAAAGTGCAATTGAAAAAAGATATCTAAACAACTCGCAGTCTATGAACAACTTTGTACCTAAAATAGAAAAATGTGCAAGGTTGCTAACAATTTCCAAACTACAAAACCATTAACTTGAGTATGCGAGATATCGATGAACTTGTGTGTAAGAAGTAGTCTTGAATTTAGTGTTCATTGATGACTCAATATGCTTATATCGAGAACTCTCGTAAAGTGATGTTGAAAATCAAAACAATAGCGATTGACTTGCGATATATTTTTTTAGATTATAATAAAACCGTTATTGCAGTCACTTCTTCTCCTCCCCACCATCGATGAAAGACTAAAAACTAATATTTACGTGGCCCCCGTTGTTTGTGAGGACCTCACTTGTAGGCGAACAATAAGATGCTATGAACAACTTTATCGGTTGACTTTTGTTCGTATGATGGAGACGACTTTCGAGCTTAATTGTCGTTTAAGGTCTGGACACCAGATAGTAGAGCCACGTAAATTCAATTGACCTATTTCTTCCTTATTTCAGAGGATAAAATGACTTAGTGAAAGCTATAAATTTATAATTTAAATTATGTGGGTAGACAGGGATAAGACTTTGAGTTATTAACACTCTAAGTGCTGTTAATAGAGCATAAATTAAATATGTGAACAAGACATTGGACTCAAAATAGATATCGTTACTCTCAACTCAAAGTGAATCATATATTAAGATTCATATATGACATAATCAAACGTAATAATGATAGTATTATATGATGTTAGATTATCAACTAGATTCTCTCTAGCATAGGAAATATTTAGATATGGAATATCCCAAATAGCATTCATATGCAATATTGTAGTGTGACTACGTTATAATGATTCTCTATTGGAGTTGATTTGTAAGAATTTGAAAAACTGTCAAAACATGAACCAAAACACGTTCAGGACGCATCCATGGATTGATTGTGCGACGTCTGGAGGACAGTCTCGGCAGTAATCGAGTTCACAGGCTACTACACAACAAGACGTCGAAGCTTGGTATGCATAGTTTCTCCACGTTGACGTATGGGTAAGGTAGACAATAGTTCAGACTAAATATTTTCCTTCGATTCAAGGGACTTCATTATTATGTTTAGTGATAATGTGTAATAGATACTCTAATATAATTTTTCTCATATGTAATATAGATTATTTGATAGATTTTTTACATATGCCGTTTTTCAAAATTCAAAATTGCATCACTTGGAACATGTACAAAATATTTAGAGGAACTAGAAATCAATTCGAAAATTTGCAGCGAGTGAGAATGTACTCAAAATAATCTTTGAATTGAGTAGGATAACACATTCAATTTAGCATCATGTATTTCTAATAAATCTTAATACATGTAGCGCTCAAATGGTGTGGTATTTTCTATCTCCTGGGCTCTCACTGTCTAGCCTTACGACTCCTCTTGCTTATACGTTGATCTTCTTCTTCTGATATTCCCTTCCCCATGTATCCTACTTCTTTCTTACTCAATTACAAAGAAGAATATCCCCTGGTTTATATTATTTTGATGGATGAATTTACGCAACTAAAATCCCTTGGTGAACTTTAGGAGGAAGAGATAAGGGTTATAAACAGTAAGATAGAATCAATGATGGACAGATTGGGATAAGAGCCATAATTAACTCGTTACAAAGA
>NW_021319309.1:2368428-2368640 GCF_001605985.2 Dendrobium catenatum | reverse complement strand
GGTCTACAAGGTCTCCTTGGACGAAGCAACCCATGGCTGCCGACAAGGATCCTTCTGTCAGGTTGGGTCGACTACCTCCTCTGACTAAGTAGGCCAGGGACCACGATGGCCCGGGACGATGGAACCATGGGATCTTGATCGGGTCTATCATCCATTCCCCCACCATCCGCTTTCAGGTCCAGATGGTGAAAATTCCAGTTTTAAATATCAAA
>NW_021319309.1:2352110-2368145 GCF_001605985.2 Dendrobium catenatum | reverse complement strand
GTAATTAACTATAGGGGCTTGCGCCTATAGGAAACCAGAACTCAGATCATAAAGTCCTCGCAAAATGAGGACGAAATCTCTGGGTAGTGTCTTATCTACAAACCCATCTGTCTTCCAAAATTTACCCCGAAACTTATTCCGTTAAAACTCCCTCGCCGAATAAAAAAGAAGAGCGGGCGGAGGCCGGGGCCGAATTTTCGGAACCCACAGTCTTCGACACTTGTTTGAAAGACTTTCTTTTTTTCTATTTTATTCATTTTCTTTTATTTTATTATTATTATTATTATTATTATTATTATTATATATGTGTATATAATATTATATGATATTGTATATAATATAATATACATAAGATATTATATCATAAGAAGAGAGGGATAAGGTGGTTCAATTAAGTTTGACTCGGCTAGTAGTAGAAGAGCATAGTCAAACATAACAAAGGAGTCGAAGAGGCCACCCGTACAATCTCTTTTTACCTCCTATTGGGAGTCGAAGGAGCAAAGTCGGACAGCACAAAGGAGCCGCAGAAGCAACGCGTGCAATCTCTCCCTTCCCGCATGGAAAAGTCGGACAGCAACAAAGGAGTCGGAAGAAGCAACCCGTGCGATCTCCACCTCATGCGAATCGAAGGAGCTAAGTCGAACGGAAACGATGGAGTCGAAGAGCGAAGTCGAACGACGACGGGGAGTCGGAGAAGCGGCGTGCGCGTCCTCTACGAACTGAAGCCGAACAGCGATAAGGGAGTAGGAGTGACGCGTGCAATCTCTTCGCCTCCTGCGATGCGACGGAACCGAATAGCAACGACGTAAGGAGAAGATCAAAGGCCAACCCTAGACTCCTCCGAAGCAACGAACAAAAACAGCAATGACAGAGTCTTAGGAGCGAAGCGAACGAGCGTGTGTAAGTTATTTTTTCTTCTCCGAATTCCATCGTTTTGAATTGTCAATCTCTCCGAAAAGATGCGTAGTCCGGCAAAGTGGGGTCGGCAAAGGCGGTTAATGCTTTGAATTTTTTTTGTTTGCTCTATATTTTTTTTAAGTCAACACGCCGGACACGCCTCTCCTTCTTCTTCTTCTTCTTCTTCTTCTTCATCTTATTCTTCTTCTTCTTCCTTGCTCCATTTATCCTTCCTCCCTCATTTTCTCTTCCTCTGCTCCTTCCCATCATCTTCTTCCTCCCTCTTCCTAAATCTAACCCTAACTCTGATTTTTCAGGTTTTTCTCTCTACATTCCTTAAATCCCTACCATCCCTTCACAAAAAAACTTCCTAAACACTTTCTACACCCTCCACATACAAGAGCCCCATCATTCTTCACTTTCTCTTTCTAGCCCTACACAACAACAACAACAACATCGAGCCTTTATCCCACTACAAGGTCGGCTACATGAATTCTTTTTCTCCATTGTGTCATGTTAAGAGTCAAATTCTCATTTAAATCTAATAACGAAAGATAATTTCTAATATTTTATAACCAAGTCTCTTTAGGTCTACCTCTACCTTTCTTAACATAGACAAAATTTAATGCATCTACTCTCCTAACAAGGTCATTTGAAGGCCGTTGTTTTACATGACCAAACCATCTAAGGCCACTCTCTCTAATCTTATCTGTCACTAGAGCTACTCCAACCTTTTCACGAATATCCTCGTTTCATATCCTATCTCTAAGAGTAAATCCACTCATCCACCTGAACATCCTCATCTCAGCAATACTTAACTTAATATTATGCTTCTCTTTTAATGGCCAACATTCTGAGCCATAAAGCAATGTAGGTCTTACCACTATCTTATAAAATTTTCTCTTAAGTATGAGTGGTACTTTTCTATCACACAACAAGCTCGAAGCATTCCTTCACTTCAACCATCAAACTTGAATTCTACTAATAATATTCTCCTCTATTTCACCATCACTCTCAACAATAGACCCAATATATCTAAAATTAGTATACTTATTAATTACTTGATCGCTCAAAGTCACAAACCCCTCACTAGATCTATTACTACTAGAATTACACTCCATGTATTCGTTTTAGATTTACTCAAATAAAAACCTCTAGACTCTAAGGTTGACCTCCATAATTCGAGTTTAGCTTCAACTCCCTCTCTAGTCTAATCAACGAGAAGAATACCAACAACAAAAATCATACACTAGGGTACATCCTCTTGCAAATATCTAGTAAGAACATCCATAACTAAAGCAAAAAAGATAAGGGCTTAAGGTTGATCCTTGATGTAATCCAACTAAAATAGGAAAATATTTGGTCAAGCCACCTTGTCTTTGAACACAAGTAACAGCTCCTGCATACATATCCCTAATGACTTGAATAAAAGAATTATTAACCCTTCTTTTCTAGAACTCTCCATATCACTTCTCTTAGAACGTTGTCATATGCTAGAGATTTCTCTCTCTAGAAAGAGAAGAGAAAATTCATAATTTCTCCCTTCAAATACCTCCCTCTCCACCTCAAACAACTCATCTCACCCTCATTCCCTTTTTTTTCTCTCTACCTAGAGAAAAAAAATTGCATCCTCTTTCTCTCTCGAAAATTGGAGAGAGAGTCTCTCTCTCTAGCACCACACTTACCACCACCATATTACTACATCATTTTCTCAAAAAAAAAAAAAAAACTAGCCTATCCCTCTCTTTCCACTCTCTTTCACACTAAAAAAGAGAAATCTCTCACATTATCTCTTTCTCTCTCTAGCCTTAATCCAATAAATATTTTTTAATAAAAAAAACTTAATTAAAATTAATTAAATTAAAGTTCTTCGTGCGTCGTAAGTATCATCATAATCGTCGTCTTCGCCGCCGTGCAATTTGAGGTATAACCCTAATACTAGTTATTTTATGCGTAACAATACATGAGAATAAGTACCCGTGACCTTTTTTTTTTTTGCGGCAGGAAAATTTGTTATGCATGAAAATAAGTACACATGTCCGCCTTTCTTAGAAGGCGGGAAAATTTGTTTTCATGAAAATTAGTAACCATAATCATCTTTCTTAGCAAGCGGAAAAATTTGTTTGTATGAAAATAAGTACCCGTGACCGTCTTTCTTGGCAAGCAGAAAAATTTGTTTGCATAAAATTGCCCATGATCGTCTTTCTTGGCAGGCAGGAAAATTTGTTATATATGAAAAATTAAGTACCCATGACCGTCTTTCTTCATAGGAGGAGAACTGCCATGCTTTATAAATAGATACTTGAAAACACATGACAGCCTTTCTTGGTAGGCAGAAATTAAAAATTTCGGTCATTGTGTCACTTGATACACTTGATACCTGCCGTAACTATCTTTTCTTGGCAGGCAGGAAGTCCTAGCACACCCTGATGCAGTCGCTACATGAGGACAATGTCGGGTTGCTGCCAAAATTTAATATATATAATAAATGAATTAGAAAAATTTTGAAATCTAACCTTACTCATAAGTCAACAAAATAAAAAATACACAACATCCTAAGTTCCAAACATTGAAAAGCAAAAATAAACGAAAATCAAAATGTAATAGAATAGAATTTACAGTGAACTTGTTGCAGAATTGATTACTCGCCAACAAGCACAAACTAAAACTTTCACCCTTAGCTCCTAATTCGCTCGTGCACACACAAGTCCCACAGAAACACACGCTCTAAATTTGAAATGTGTAAAGAAATGAACTAGGGTAGGGATTCATATTTATAACTCAGAAAATGAATCCCCTTGTGGTACCTACTGAACCAAACTCCAAGCATAAAATGACAAGGGAGAGGACACAAGTGCACAGGTGCCATTGTAGCGTATATGTCAGTTGTTAAAGTCAGGAGACTCGTATGTGCCCCAAGAATATATTGTGCACCCCGTGAATATTTTTCTTTGAAAAGAAACAAAATAGCAAACTATTATGTATCACAAGTTGTACGAACCTTCATTAAAGTGCGTGTAACGCGCCAAATCACTGAAAGGTGTCACCTACGAGCCCCCTATTGTATAATGTGTGCATATCAAAGTCATACAAACACGTTATATAAATGGATGAAGTGGCTTGTATCTGTACCTATAATCATATGAGTGCACCGCACAAGCATGTATATCAACATATGAATATACTACTGATCATCCAAAAAAATTGCATGTGCATATCAATAATCATGCAAATGTGCAGGTGTGTTACACAAAATGCATATAAAAGTAAACTGCAAGCATTTGAATACACATGCAAGTATTCAGGCTTGCAAGCATAAAACATGCATGTATATTATGCATACATGTCGGGCAACATGTCAATGCATCATGCATACACCAAATAACAAATGTATCATGCATGTACCAAATACAACATGCAAACACATCATGCATGCATCACCCAACATGCAAATACAATAAGTAGCGAGCAAATGCATATGTTAGCATATAAGTATACATGCAAACATATAAATGCATATACAAGTATGCCAACATGCAAACGAATACGTGAATGTGTATGAGAATATGCAGATATGTCATAAACATCCACTGTATCACATGCATATACACCATATAAATGCATTATGTAAAAATGAGCTAAAAAATCACTTATCGTACGGGCCCTAAAAGCATGACATATGCATACACATGAAGTTTGAGAATGCACTTGCAATGCGGATCAAAAATAACAAATAAATTTTAAATATATCGCTCTAAAAGCGTGCAAATATACATTATGCAAGTACACTGAAAGGCATGCATATTATTAAAAAAAAAAGAAATTTAAATCACCCGCATATGCTCCGACAAGTGAGTTACACTCTCAAAACCCTTGCCAAAGAATGTTATGCAGGTCAAAAGTGAACCTAAGTTCAAGTTCAATCCCCCTCCTTAAATGGACCGAAGTTGACATCACTTAAACCAATGAACAAATACACGATCATAGCATTAACCGAAGTATTTAATTTTATACGTTCACATTAGGACTTCAAAACCTCTTATGAGAAAGGTTCACTTATTAAAAACATAAACTCTCGAAGCTGGAACTCATTAAATTTGTTAGAATATTTGAATTTTATACATTCACATTAGGCCTTCAAAGTATGTTATGAAGAAAATGCATATATTAAAATACATAGTCTCGGTTCCGATATTTATACAATAACTCCAAAAATTAGAAGTTGAACCCAATTCTCTGTTGGCAAGCAAGCAGAATTGACAATATTCGACAAATAAAATGAAAAATACCCATAAATCCACGATGATGGTCGTGTTAAAAGCTAATCTCAACTAGAGGGGATTATACTTTTTAAATGCTTTTAAAATTCTAATAAATACAAGTATTTGAAATAAGTTTAACGTCACCCCGATGATGGCCGTATTGAAACTTAATATCAACCGGATGGATTTTTATCATTTAAATGCCCCTAAATCTCAAAACTAATCATAAAGGAGCTCTGATTTTAATAAAAGTTCAAAACTCAAAAATCACTAAAATTTAAAATATTTAAGATGAAATAAATCACTTGAAACAAATATTCATCCACCCTCCACAATAATTTGTTCAGGTGAATAAATTTAGAAATCACTTCAGCTAAAAAAAAGTGAATATACAATCAAGAATATAACTATGATTCATTCTCAAACCATCTTCTACCAGTAAGGACGGGGAGTGTGTCCTCTAATCGGTGGATTAGCAGTCAAATGGCACCACAGGTAAACGATTTTGATCGGGGCCCTCTAACTGCGTGGTTTTACAGACAAATGATACCACTAAATTATGATCACAGTCAGAGCCCAAATGTTCCTCAATGGCTCTAAATCCTTGAGTAATAAAGCACTAGGGTAGAATCGATAGCGCACAAAACCCTTTGTTAGTTAAAATGGACTCAAAAATGCCCTCTTAGCCTAACATTCACCCCAAGTCTACAAGGTACCTTTGTATGAAGCAACCCATGATTGACGATAAGGATCATTTGGTCAGATTGGGTAGACAACCTCCTTTGATTAAGTAGACTACGAACCCTGATTGCCTGGGACAACGAAACCATAGGATCTTGATCGGGTTCATCATCATTCCCCCCATCATCCACTTTAAGTACGCGGTGATAAATTTTCAATTTTCAATATCTAATTTTGTTGTTCATTTATGATGGGTACTTAATGCATATCCAATGACTAGCCTTAATCGAAAGTGCTCTCTCATTATCGAGAGAAGTAATTAACTATAGGGGCTTGCGCTTATGAAAAACCAAACCTCAGATCATTAAGTTTTCGCAAAATGAGAGCGAAATCTCTGGGTAGTTTCTTATCTAAAATTAATTTATCTTCTAAAAATTTATCCCGAAACTTAAACTCGTTAAAATTAGTTGGGCATTTATCTATAAAGCCTCGATTGCACATTCTCCATCAGTTTAAACTTTTGAAGTAGGTTGGGCCAAGTAGTTTTTATGAGTAAAAACACTTGCATTCAAGCAAGGTTTCTATTTTTATGCCTTCTTGCAACCAATCTCATTGATTTAATATCTGTTATTAGAAACTAAGCCATGCATGGAAAGTTTTCACATGAATGACTGCAAAGGCAGAACAAAATATACAAACATAGCTAGGTTTGTTGCCTCTCCAAGATGAAGGGAGATCAACCACATGTTAATGCTTTCAGTAAGCCAAAACAAAATCCTAACCAATCAGTTATTGTGCTTAGTTTGGTTAACAGAAGAAATTGGATAATTGGGTTAGGTTTGACCAATTATACAATCTAAATGCACATAGCCTACCTGATAACATTAATCATCAACAACAATATGGTGTGCCCTTCTACAGCTAACAATGTAATCCTAAATGAAGGGACGTTCTTTCATTAGATTTGAATGGAAACTTATAATATAGCAAAAAGAATGCATATATAACTGGAACCTGTTTACCTCGGGATGTTGTGCATGGAAACTTGAATAACCAATATCATGATTTCCACATAGATAATAAACCAAGATATCTGAATATCTTCCATGTTCCTCCAAACCAAAAATATGCTTAAAACGGCTAAATGATTCCATCCACCTGGTCAAGTAAATAACATCGAAGTATTGTGTGAAAAAACAAATTAAGTTGATCGATGGATTTTAGATATGCATGTGCATGTACACGTTTAAGAATGTATTCACTTGCAGTATTCTTCTATATTGCATGTCTAACAATTTTGCAAGTCTTTTCATATCATTTACCTGTATAATACCATATCTCACAATCTCCATGCTTCACAGACTATGATTGAAGAAAACTCTTATGATGCGAAATCTAAATATTGGATGCATTCACAATCTCAACTGCTTCAATATTTAATGATCCAATTGCATTTAAAGGTTGACAAGAAAAACAGAACGCTGAGTTACAAACATTAGACTGACATTTCTTAGTGAGATGGAATTAAGGGTCACAAAATTGTAGACCAAACGCCATAATCTTTGTACAAGAGTATGGCGTTATCTAACAGCCCTATTAGCCTCGTGATAAGTACATTGTTTATTTGGAATGTTAAGATCCACATGCTTGCGTTTTATCAAGAAATTCTTCGTTCTTTCTTTCTATGGTATGTCTTCATTTTTTTTTCTCTCTCTTTCTTTTTTTCCTTTTTTGCCATTATGTGACCACAAACAAGTAGATTCAAATTTCTTGGGTGCAAGAATGCACAGATTAGGGCAACAAAGGCATAAAAAGATCATATGAATCACCGAAAGAGGATGAAACTCTCATAAGAAGGAAGCATCATTCATATGAACAATGTACATAGGGATGGAACCATGCTTCCTGTTCCCTAATAAGACATGAAAGCTAAAGATTGTTTAATGATGCATAACGCCACCACAACAAAAATAAGTTTGAGTAACCAATTAGTGATAGATAGACCCGTTGATGGATATCGACATGTTCATTCTGGTCAAAAGCATCAGCTCGATTCTTAATAATTAAAATGGGAGAATGTATGACTAATTTTATTCTTTTATTATGTGTTAATAGCTAAATAAAAAGCTATACATAAATAGGTGGAGAAATAAGTGTCAAGGAAAGGAGTAAATCTAGAAATTAATCTTTGTTTCTTGAATGCATAATTAACTACATGGCCAAAAGAATGTTTCATCCACGAATTGTTGGATTGTTACAAATGGAAAGCTACTATCAACTAATTGTTGTAGATAGAAAGATGTTGTGCATTGATAGTCAGGATTTTGTAGATGGAAACGTAATAGCCATGGATTTTGGTTTTATTTCAACACTCTCCCTCAAGCTAGGTGGTATATGTTGATCATGCCTAAGCTTTTTGATTGGTTAATTAAAACTCACATTGATTAAAGCTTTAAGAAAATATGCAATTTTAGTGTTTTTTGGGAGACATGATTTAGTTGAGCTAGTCCATTTTCAATTTTTTTCATAGAAGAAATGTCAGTTTATCTCAAAATGATTAGTCATGTCATAATGGATAACATTTTTTATAATACTCATCGCAAACTAGTTGTCCCACTACACTTATAGAGAATTCTTTCACTTGATAAGTTAATTCTTTAAATAATATTTTTAATTACATTCATTTGCAAATATCAAGCGTCACTGCCCTATATTCAACTTCAACATTGCTTCATGAGACCAAAAATTATTTCTCAATTCTCCATGTAATCCGATTTCCCCATACATGAGAATGATAACCAGAGATACATCCTCGATCAAATGCATCTCAAGCCCAATCAATAATTCAATATCTATAAAAATATTTATTTCCTTATTTGATTACTATTTATATAATGGGATTTTTTCTGGTTTCATTTTGAGATGCCTAAGAGTACGGTTAATAGCTTTCATGTGATCTTCAATAGGATTCTTCATGAATTGCTTTACAACACTAACAGAGAACCCAATATTAGGATCAGTGAGAGAGAGGTAGATGAGTTTGCCCACAAGGCATTGATACCTACATTTATCAATGAGCGTATTATTAATGGTGATATCATCTTTTTTAGTCCATTAGAATTTTCACAAGCTTACATTCAAGCATTCTCATTTTTTGAAATAGCTCAAAAATATATTTCCATTGATAAATAGCAATACATCATTTTAATCATATCATTTCCTTATCAAGGAAATATTTTAGATGTCACAAGTCTTTTACTTCATTCTCATGCAAAAAATTCTTTTTGTCTGACTAGCTCAATATCAAAGCCACTAAATAATATAAAATTGTTAGCAAATACTATAAGAATTGTCTTTTCTCCTTTAGGTGAGTGCATGAAAAAAAAAACAATGCGATCAATTTGACACTGAGTGTACCCACACTTTTCAATATATTTAGAAAATCTTATAAATCAAGTATCAGAAGATTGTTTGAGTCTGCATACCTTATTGAGCCTACATACCTTATTTAGAACTTTATTGAGTCTACATACCTTATTGATGTTTCTCTGATTTTTCAATGTATATGGGATCTCTATGTATACTTACTCCTAAGGTCCCCGTTAAGAAAGCATTCTTAATAGCAAGGCTGATGCAAATGTCACTCCAAATTTGTCACAAGAGAGAGCAAAACTCTAATTGTGTTGAGTTTAGCAACTGAAGAGAAAGTTTCTTGATAATTAATATCACGTGATTGAGTACATCCTTTTCCAATAAATTGGATATTAAATATATCCACGCTCCCATCTACCCATCTTCTTTATGTTCAACTATAAATAATCATCTGCATCCATCTGGTTATTTACCTGGTGGAAGTTCATAAACTTCCCGCATGCCATTCTTTTTTAAAGCCTATTTTTCTTTCATTTCAGCTCTTCTACTTGGAGGGTTTCATGAATATTATTTACAATCATATTTTATCAAAAGGAGTAACAAAAGCACAAAATCTAAGTAAATTCCCTTTATAAGTAATGAAATCATATATTACGTATTTGGAGCATGACCTTATTACCCCTTCCCTTTAAGGCAATAGGATAGTGGAGAACTGGAGATCAGCATCATCATCTCTATATTTATTCTCACCAATTTTTACCTCACTAGTCATTAAATTAAGTTTGGGTTTTTGGGTGTGCCAGAGATATATTGATTACTCAATTTCTTGATTTTTCTTTTCTCATCTAGTGTAGACACAAAGCTCATTCTCCAAAGATTGGGTGTATTAATATAGTGATGAGGGCATTTATGATTTTGGTAAGGCTTCAGTAGGTTGAATGAGGGATAATGAGAAATGCTCATTGTCCATAGATTTGATGAGAGATGATGGAGGATGACCAAAAAGTTCTAAACTTAAAATTCTCATTCCTGAATTTTCTCCACTTAAATTTTGAGTTTTGTGGGCTCCGAAAATTTGGCCCCGGCTAGAGGACACGTATCACGCCCTTACTGGCAAGAGATTGTTTGAGAATGGATCCTAGTGATATTTTCGACTAGGCATTTGGCTTTTTATGAGCTAGATTTTATTCGAATTTGTCCACCCCGACAAACTGTTGCGGAGGGTGGATGGATTTTGCTTTAAGCATTGGGATAGATAATTTCAATTTTAAATATTTTTGGGATTTTTTGGGATTTTGAGAATTTGGATTTTGTGGAGTTTTGGATTTTGGTATTTTTGGATTTTTGTGGAGTTTTGGATTTTGATATGATATTTAAAATATTTGGGAACCCCTCCGGTTGAGATATGCATTCAACACGGCCATCATCGAGGTGTTTGGGGTCATTTCCATTTAAGGCTTGAACCTGTCGACTCTGTCTAGCTGTCGACAGAATCGGGTTTTATATGCTTTATGCCCTTGATAGTGAATTCTTATTGTTATAGGCCTTGAAGGCCTAATATGAATGTATTAAGACAAATATGACAGTCGCCACAACCGTATATTTGTTTGTTGGTTCGAACCCTGTCGACTTCTATTGACCCGTATAGAAGGATCGGTTTCGAACCTGAATTCACTTGTCAACCCGAGCAGCATCACTAGACGTCACGTGTGTACCAATAACACGCTCGCCGGGGCCCATGCGGGTGTTTGGGGGCATTTTATAATTGAACCCTGTCCACTCCTTTTATCTTCTTAGGAGGATCGTGTTCAAATTTGATAACCCGCGCAGCATCCCTAGACATCACGTGTGTACCAATAACACGCTCGCCGGGGCCCATGCGGGTTTGGATTATATTTTCCCCCTTAGTGTACCTATGTGTATACAAATTACAATGCACGTGCGGGGGTACTTTGAAATAATTATAGACGTCTTCTGTCTGCTTGTACAAGAGTTGCAGATCCGGTGGCGTGGCGTAGCAGCTTCTAAATGGAGTTGTTCGCTACTTCGTACAGGTAGACTGTCGTGCACTACTCGCCTTTTGCTGATAGATTGTAGTGCACTAACAAGTCTCCTGCCTTAGATCGTAGGAGATTGCACTTGTCATATTCTTCATATATTTTATGGTAGTCTTTGATCTTTTCAGTACATCCGCCACTGCTATAGGTAGGCAGGTAGATGTATTCCATAGATTGAAAGTGACTTCAGGATACTGCACTTACTGAAGTCTTTCTGCATCTACCCATCAGTGGCATGTGGCAAATACATCTGTCTTCGTAGAGAGATCGTATGTGTTGCAGATCTTTGATAGTCATTCATGGATAATTTGTATTTTCTTGTACCATTTGCATTCCTTCATGCCTATCTCATAGTACCTTTCTCTTTCATGGTTTCTGCAAGTGGAGATAGTACCTTTCTCTTTCATTGTGTTGTACTCATGAAGAGATTTTGTAGTAGCTTGTAGGACAGTAATGTGCTTGTTCGCGTTGACTATGGGGATGTCACAATGTTCTTATTACCATCAACTTGCAGATGTCCATCATCGATCTTTGCTTGATTGCATGAGATTTGCATGAATCAAACCTTTTTTTATGGCATTTGGTTGCATGATTCTTCATCATAATTTGTTAATAAATAATGCTTGTAGGCTCTACATTCATTGCAGGTCTTGTATATGCTTTATTGCATTTCATTTGGACATATTAACTTACCAATATCATATCATGTGTCACATATTTTCCACATTCTTTGAAAGGGGATCAAATCTCCGTATGCACATGTAATTAGATCAGTGTGTTCATTACAAGTCTCTTGATATTGAGTGAAAAGCTTGCATTGTGACTACAATCATGGTATTGCTCAAAAGAACCCAAGCTTTGATTTTGTAATTGAGTTTGTATTCTTAGTAACCTTATCTTGTAGATAGGTTACGAACACACATTTCTTATCTCTATTCATGATTAGTAACATGTAAGAAAACCCTTTGATATTTCAATGAAATTCCTTGTTGTCGATTGTAGACATATCATTGCATACGAATCACTATTGTTCACAATGAATTTGTCGTTGTATTCAGTGCATGCCTCTTGAGTGTGCTTGTAAACTAATCGCATAATGAATACAAATGTTGTAATTGATCACCGTCTCTCTCATATAATAGATCAAGCATTAAAATTTTGTTTTGCATGGGTTTCATACTTATATGTTTGATCGCTTCTCATATGAGAGATTTTAGCATTATACATTAGATTATGCTCTCTATAATTATAAGTCTAGTTCATGTTCTTTGCTATTCAAATGTCCACAAGTTCGATTTAAGTCCTTGTTCAGCTCGAGTCCAAGTTCAACCATAGTCCCCTGCGGTCCAACTCAAGTCTTTGCTAGAGTTCAAATGAGAGTCCAAGTTATGTGCTCTTCTTCTTCTTTTTCTTTTCTTCTTTTAAATTTGAGTTCATATTATTTAGGTCAATTGAATCAAGTCCAAATACAAGTCCTTCGCAGTTCAATCGTGTCCATGCTCTGAATTGCTCCAAGTCCTTGGATTTTCAATCCAAATTTCGGCAACCTCCCGACGTCTCCCCCGTTAAGGGGAAAAAACCAAGATGCCGCCTACCCGCCACGCCACCAAAGGCGTGCACGGTTGGTGTTTATGAGACACCATGGCGGTTGTATTTATTTTTTTTTTTTCTCCCACCACGGCCAACAAAGGCGTGCTTGGGGTTTTAAAAAGTATTTTATAAAAAGATACAGTTTTGCTTTCCCCCGGCCCGGGGGTACTTATGAGCGACCCCGCCTCGCCGTAGGTGCCGCACCGGGGTCCCATCCCACCACGCGCACCAAAGGCGTGCTTGGGGTGGTTTTCCGGTTCGCCACGAACATTGAAACAGAGTTTTGAGTTTAGAAAAATTCATACCTTCGCGGGGTTGTCGGGGTTGGCACGTGGATCGAGGGGTCACTCGCCTACCTCGTCGTAGGTGTCACACCGGGTTCCCTCCTATCACGGCCAACAAAGGCATGCTTAGGTGGTTTGCAGGTCCGACACGAACGCCGAGGAAAGAGAATGGAGGGGAGGCATTTTTTTATTTGCATGTATATATGTAATTATTATTATTATTTATAATTAGTATTAATTATAATAATTATTAGGTAATTATAATTAATTATTAATTAGTAATTAGTAATTAACTATAATTAGTAAATTGATCATAATTATAATTAGTTAATAATTAATTATAATTAAGTAAACCTAATTATAATTAATCAAATAATTATAATTATAATTAATTACTAATTATTGTTGACCTCGTTTTTGTTCCAATTTGCCAACGAGCGCGTTTGATTGAGTTGAGCGGGCCTCGTCGGGCTCGATTCAACCCAAATTAGCTTCGATTCGAGTTTGATTATTATTATTACTGTCGTATTAATTTAATCGAGTTGGGTCAATCCTGAACCAACCTGAATTGAACCCAATGTTGAGTTGATTTCAGCCCCAATATGCCAAACTTAATTTCATTTGAACCCTAATTGACTTTCTACTACATTTTGAACTTGTTTCCTGAATCCGGAAATTAATTTGACGGTCCCGATTTAGTCAAAACCCGAGACCTGTTGTGATGAGCTTTTTACTCGCGTAAGCCCTCAAACGGGAGGTGGATTCACAAGACCAGGGGACGGGATCCCCTTTTCAGTTCTTGTCCCTGGTGCCCGAGGAAGCCCTAGCCGCAAACGACCCCGCTCTCCTCTCTTCCTCATCCCGCTCCCTCTCGATTCCAAGACCGAACTCCCTACTCCCTTTCTCTCGGGATTTCTCCTGTACGCAGAAGTCCCGACGCCGGGCTCTCTCCTTTGTTCGCACGAAGCCAAGCCGAAAGCCGCTGGATCTCTTCCTCTCTCACGCTCTCTCTCGATCTGTTCGGTCCGGAGATGTCAAAGGGAGCGGAGCATTCGCTCCTCTCTCACACTCAATCTCTCTCTCTGTTCGCGAAAGAAGCTAGGTGGAAGCCCGCTCCATCTCCTCCCTTCGGTCGGAACTCAAGCAAGAGCCAAAAGGCCCTGTCCGTCGCCTCCACGTCCGAACCCGACAGCCCTCTCCCTCTCCTGGATTCACACGCCTGGACCGAACCCACGACTACCCTCTCCGAACCAAGCCCATCGTCCCGTCCGTCAGCAGCTCCGCCGATCCCGATGGCAGCACCCCCGACCTCCTTCCCTGGATCGAACCCGTGAGGAACTCCTCATGCTCCCGTCTCTCTAGTTCGCGGTAGACCCGAAGGCCGAGCCTTCTCCTCCGTCCCTTGTCTGATTCATGAACCCCAGACAGAGCCGAAGCCGGAACTTACCCTTTGGCAGATTGCAGCCGTGAGCATCCCCTTTCATAGCAGGTATACCTCCGTCTTCTTTCTCCTTTTCTTCTTCTTTTTCTTCCTCTTCATTTTTTTTTTCTTTCCCTGGATTCTTCCTTTCTTTGCACCTTTCCTGAATGTGAGCAGCATTTGGTTCTTTTGAGCTTGAGTTAAAATCTTGGTATATGAATGTGTAGTGAGTAGTCTCTAAATCCCTTATAATCTTGAGCTAAATGGTAACACGTGAATGTTTTGGGCTTTGAATGATTTGGTTTTGAGAGTAGGTACCTTGAGGTTTGGTATTCTAATTCTTATTTAAGATTCATAACTAGGTCATGGTTCTCTGTCATGAGTTATGTAAAGGAAATCTTTAAGTGGTTTCTTCCTTCTCGGCACATATATCAAAACTGTTTAAAATTCATGCCATGTGAGACGATGCCTTATGTGGTTATTTTCTTTTGTATGAACCTTCTAATGTTGCATATCAAGTGTTGGTTGAAATGCCATTAGAAGAGAGTGGTGATGCTTTTCTTCTATTACTTCCTTTGTTGGATATCATTCGTGCAAAGTTTCAATGCCGGATATGTATGAGTACATATATATATGCATGCCCAAATGATTATTTGCCCTTTAAGTGCCATGGTTAGATTCTGTTCTGTGTGGAGAAGTATAGAAGCCGTGGCATTTCTTTGAAGAAAATATATACTGGAGGCACTTGTGTAAATGTTTACTAAGAAATGATACCTTTTCTTATGTTGAATAAGCATGATTTCATCTCTACTAAAGCACTTTTATGAGTCTATATGATTCGTTCATTTGAGAAAGCTCCAACCATCATTTATGAGTGACTCATTTGGGTTGTTTCTTTCGTATAGTGGCCAAAGTATTTTTGATAGCAAACTAAGAAAGGCATGTTTCCTCTTTAAAACGGTGAAAATATGAATGAATATTTTTGCCAATACCGATTTACAGTTCTCTTTATCATTGATTGTGATACAATACCTGCAATAAATGGACTTTCAAATAAGTTATTAGAATCACTTTTGAGCTTTGCTATGAGATGGTAGGGTTATTCTTCATCAAAATGAGATATCGAATTTTGTGAATAACACTTGTTGAAAATATTTGCGCATTCTCGTAATTTATGATTAGTTAAGATAAACTCATAGTTGATCTCATATCTAAATCCAGATTTTCTTCTCTCTTTTAACTTCATGTGAAAATTGGGTTGGCAATTATGATTAAAAAAAAAATTTCATAAATCTCATGCTTTGAAATTTCATTCATATTCATGCATACAAAGTTGAGTGATTATGCAAGAGTCCTCTTTAGAGTCTTGGCAAGAAAGTATGTTGTCTCCTTTCTTTCTCCACTGATCTTGATGAAGTTGTGTTGGAACGTGATGTTGGGTAGGTGCATACTTTACATATAGATGGAAGCTT
>NW_021319309.1:2344132-2347451 GCF_001605985.2 Dendrobium catenatum | reverse complement strand
GAGGTTGGTAGGTGAAAGCCGCTATCCTCCATGGCTAATCGTATCTATAACTCCATCTGCTCTTCCATCGGCCTGCTTGTGTCGGGGGTCAAGGCCTACGACCCTTTTGTCCTACGGGATAGTGTGATCGTACTCTTTGGATTCGAACCACCCTAGCGGAACCCTTTCGGAGACCCACAATGTAGTATACATACAATGTATAAAATATATTATGTGGTTGAAGTCGGTAGAGCCCTATGTCGCAGGAGTTATCTTTTAAGAGATCATTTGCTTATTTGTTTGATCTTACTCATTTAAGAGTTTTTATTAATCTCCTTCTTGCTCGAGTTTACTGGCTCGACCGAAGAAGCGCTCGGAAGGGAGGATTACCTTCACAGCGAGCTCCCGTTTCTTCTTCCGATCCCACAAAAAAGGAATGTCGTTGGGTGCGCAAAGTCAAAACAGCCAAGGAGCCGAAGAAGCGGCACGAGAGGGAGAAAGTAACTTTCACAGCAAGCGAGCTCTCGCAGCTACTCCCGATCAAAATGGAGTAACTTCCGATCCAGCGGCAAGGGAACTCGTCGAAGGAGGTAGGCCGTCGATCTCTCCCTCCCTTCCTCTCTCTCTCTCTCTCTCTCTCTCTCTCTCTCTGGATCGGCACGAGCAGGGCTCGGTATAGAGGGAGAAGGATCGGGTGGAGAGGAGTCGGGCTCGGGAGCTTGTTTGGCTATGGAGGTCGGTCGGGAGAGATAGAGGGAGGAAGAGAGATCGTGTATGGAGCGAAGTCGGAGAGCCAGCCCCGAATGCTCTGTTTGGCTTGGTATTTAACGACGCTGAAGAGATGCAATCAAGGCACTGCATAGTCGCGGGATACCTGGGAAGCGATCGCGGACGGCGTCGAATCGGCGCAAATCTCGGCAGAATTTGAGGATCCGACGGGTAAGATGTATGTATACAGGATTTTTTTTTTTTTTTTTTTTCTTTGTTCTGAGGTCAACAAGTTTATAGTAATGATATTAGTGTTAAAAAAAAAAGGGTAACAAACATAGAATTATAATTTTTTTAGTTACCAGATGATTGCATTTGTTTCAATTTAAATGAGAATATGACTCTTAACATGATAAAACGGAAAAATAGGTTTCATGTAGTTGACCCCACGTAGAGGGATAAAAACTTGATGTTGATGTTGATGTTGGTGGTGGTGGTGGTGGTGGTGGTGGCGTCGTACATTTATACCCTCTTCGGTATAGGGAGTATCCAATAAAACCATGGATGGACCTAGGGACTAATTTATACTAGTGTTGAGAATAAATGTGAATGAAGACTAAACACCCAAAAAATTTTGGAAGGAGAATAAATAATTTTTGTCTTGCGAAATGGAATAGAGAAGGGTGTGAACAGGCATTTGAAAAGCATCCTTGACGATCTTATTTTAATGAGATGTGTAGCTATTAGAGCAATCTCTCCCCAAAGATACTTAGGAACATTTGTATAGAACATCAATGATCTACTCTATCCACTTTGAAGTAGCATCTTTTTTTTTTCAACAACTCCATCACATTAAGAGGTGTGAAACTGGATCATTTGTGGATAATCCTTTGATGTAGAAGATAATTTCCTACAATAAACTCGATGTATATTTAGCATTATCAATTTTTAGGAATTGAATTTTGAAATGAAACTTGATCATGGTATCAAAATGTTCAAAAATTTGACTCACTTCATGTTTTTCTTTCATTACGAAACCCAATTGTGATAAGTATAATCGTCGATAAAGAAAATAAGCTGTCAAGCTCTAGCAATATTATTGACTCTATATAATCCCCATACATTATTTTGGATTAAAATAAAAGCTTGGGAAGATTTGTAGTTTTGATTAGGATAGGAACTACAAGTGTATTTCACCAAATGATTCATTTCAAACTTAAAAGTCCTTTGATTTAAGAAAAGAATTAATTCTTTTAAAGTAAGTAAAATTTGGGTGTCCAAGGTGATAGTGTCAAAGCTAGACATAACTACCATTACTTGAGAGTGCTTGGAATTTCAAGTTAGGGTTTAAATGGATGCACAACTCATTACTTGATCCCGTGTCTTACTTAAAAAAATTATTATTTAAAGAAGTCTTAAGCATATCTCTACAAATTCAATCATCCTCTCAAAGTTAGGGGTGTCAATATTTGACACGACCCGAAAACCCGACCCGAAAATTCCGGGTTCGGGTTCAACAATTCATCCCGTTTCAAAATTAGGTAGTGTTCGAGTTGACCCTTTGACCCGAAATTGACATATTTTTTACCCGAAAACCCGTTTTTTACCCAATAATCCGAGATTGACCCATTTTTTGACCCGAAAAGCGAAGATTTACCCATTTTTTGACCCGAAAACTAGCAATTTTTTGTTGGCACCGGGTCATTCGGGTCGTGTCGGGTTGACTTAGACCCGAAGCGGATCGGTTCGGGTCCGAAAAACCGACCAGTTTGCAAAGACAGCTCGGGTTCGAGTTGACTCGAATAGTGTCGGGTCAATTTCGGGTTCAACTAGAACCCAACCCATGACCTGAAATTGACACCCCTACTCAAAGTTCAAGTCACAAAAATAATAAAGTTAGATGAAAATCAACAACATTTTTTTATCTCAAGTGGTTTGTTGATTCCTAGTAAGTTGCAATTTAGATCATGCTCTAGAAGCACAAAGTCAAGTGCCAAACTTTTATAGAGAATGACAAAATATATTCTAACCACTATTGATAGACACTCATCTCTAGTACGAACATTATAATTTTCCTAGCGTATACTCTAACGGTGGAAAATATTTTTGTCTTATCATATGAAATGACACTGTCAAGCCTAACTATCTATGTAGTAATATCCATCTCAGCAATGAAGACATCTAAAATTTTACATTTTTAAGCTTATTATGTTGATGCCCTAGAATATGCTTTTACTAAGAGAATTGTTGATTTTCTTAGATTTGTTGTCCAAATGGATGAAGAAAGAAAGAGAAATTTATTGTGAATTATGTGTTGTTAGCACTGTTTTGAAAACCGGACCGGACCGGCCGGTTCAACCGTGAACTGGTCCGGTGGCCGGTCCGATCCAGCTTCAAAACCGGCTCTGCATAGAACCGGATCAAACCAGATTGAACCGGCGATTCAACCGGTGAACCGTTGAACCGGTCCAAGTTGGAAAGAACCGGCCGGTTTATTAAAAAATATTTTTTTGTTTTAAATATAATTTTAAATATATAAAAAAATTTTAAACTTTTTAAAATATTTTTATTAAATATAATGATTAATTTCACCATAATACATGCAAGATATCTTAAATATCTCACATAATTT
>NW_021319309.1:2271778-2343978 GCF_001605985.2 Dendrobium catenatum | reverse complement strand
ATGTATAAAAATTTATAAATATTATTAAATGCTCATATAATTATATTATCTAATTTTTATTTTATTAAATTTTAATAATATAATTATTTATTACGTCATCCAGTTCGATCCCGGTTCGACCGGTCGAACCGTGAACCTCTCCCTCTTCCGATCGTTGTCCGGTCCGGTTTTCACAACCTTGGTTGTTAGTTCAAATTTTATAGTCTGGCACTCAACAAGGATTTTTCATGCTTGTATGAGTTTTTCATTTTTTAGTTAATTTCCAGCATTAGAGTTGCCAACTTTTGGACCACTGGTTACTTCTCATGGTAGTTGACATTGCTTACCTGCAAAAAGATCCTTCACACCCTAATTAAATGAAGATTGGCTTTGAATATTGGTGAATGACCCTTCACGTATGCCACTCTTATTGGATGAAGACAGGCTTTCAACGTTGGTGAATGACCCATCCATCAGCATGAATGAGTGACTCTATATTAAAGGACCCTTCGTCCTCACAAGGAGTTGAATATTATTGTCTCTGATGTAATCTTGAAAATTATAATGAATAAAGAGGAGAATGGAAAATAAGAATTTATATGACTAAATTTTATTCCATATTATGTGTTATCAACACTGCGAGCATCAATACATAAAGAGGTAAGTAAAAAACTACCCAGAAAAGAAACAAATATGAAATCAGTTTTAATTCTGGAATCCATAATTAACTATACAACATAAATGGAACATTGTTTCCGATGAATTATTGGGTCATTACAGATAAAAAGGTGCAATCCATGGATCCAGCATTATTTCAACATTAATAAATGATTTGAGTAAAGTTTTATTTATTTATTTTATTTGGTTGTGATTTTATTTTATAGATTTCAATTTCTTTTTTCTAATTGCTCGTAATGAATGATCATGACGACAAGATATGTTTTCTATTAATTTGATTCCCTGTTGATAGGTTGGTTTATGAAGTTTGGTTATGGATTTGAACTAGTGTCTATTATGTGGTTGATTCCAGCATGTGGTGTAAGCCATATTCAAATTTTTGTGTTGTTTTGAAGTTTGGACTTCGCGTGGGTTTAGTACTTTGAACTTTGCTTCTTCTTTTTTTCTTGGATTTCACTTGGGCTCATCGGCGGAGGGAGGGGGGGGCCAGGGGGGGCACGTGCCCCCCCCCTCCAAAAAAAAAAAAAACAGATATTTATGTCTTCTAAGCTCTAAGGGCCATGTTATTTGTTTTTTTTAATTTTAATCTTATAGCTCTCTTGACACCGATAATGAGATGACAAACATAACTATTTTAATTTAGGCCCCCCCTGAATAAAATTTCTGGCTCCGCCACTGCTTGGGCTTATTGTTTTGAAGATTGGACTTTAATGTTATTTGAAAGCACGAACTTCACATAGTTTCCCTCACAATCACGATAAAGTGAAAATAGTTGTCTTCACATTCAAAAGTTTCAAGTGGAAACTTTGGACTTAATGTTTCACCCGTCTGCTACTCAAAGAATGCACCTAAAATTGTGGTTATGGAATTAAGCCCGACTGGAATTCATGGAGAAGGAAGGTTGTGAGTTTATCACCAATGGTCTAATGTTTAGCGAGCACATATCTGTAACACCCCACACGAGAATGTTAAGGAATATCAAAACATAATTAAAATGATTTTGTGCTAATTATATCTACTAACCTAGAGTTGAAAACCTAAAAACAAATTAGTGAAATTATCCATGGCATATAAGTTTGTAAGAAAAATATTCAACAAAACTTCTTCTTCCAAATTTCAAAATTGTATATGCAGTTATGCACGATGGATGTGCGATTCCTTTTTGATGTTCGATTCTTTTTTTAAAAGTATAAATGCAACAACTTAATTTCATGAGAAATGATTTTCTTGTGCCAGCAAAGACTTGAATTTTTTATTTTGGTAAATTCTTCCATTTATATATATATATATATATATTGTTATTGTCTTGCTAGTGTTCCGTATTTTGTTCAAAATTGATACAAAGAAGAGTTAAAGCGCAATAATTAAATTATAACTGCTTGTTGATTTTATATAGTTTGAATTATTAGCTGATTTCTATCAAATTTATTAGAACATCGCATTATTATTAAAATTTTAACTCTCGTATTTACTAGTTTGCATCTAAAAAAAGTAAATTTCTATATGTATTTAGCATATGTGATCTATGAATTGTAACTTCTCTAGCATGATCTACATATTGTACATCATTCTAGTTGCATTAGTAGATATTAAACCTAAATCATCACTCATCACCATTCTTTAAACGTTTGATGCTTTCAAAGCTATAATGGCACTTTTTCATAAGGACAAGTACCAAAACTTCGAATTAATGATTTAGTGACGAAAAAAAAACACAAAAAAGTGATGACAGGTTCAAGTAAATAACAAGAACCAAAAAGATCAACAATCTAACAAAAAGGGTATTCATGCCTTACTCTTGATCCGACAAGAAAGGTCCCCCATCAAAATGATCACCCAGGAATATAACCAAATTTGGTTTGAATGGCAATATAGACAAATGGAAAGACCTCCGCATGTATAAATCTGTATAAAATTTTGCAGCCTCTAGTGCAAGCGACTTGGGAGCAAGGCTGAGCGATGTCCCATCCATTAGCTGTTGAGAAGAAACTGTATATTTTAAACAGAAACAGATATGCTCCAAGATTATTTCAGAAACTAAAAAAGAAAATCAATTAAAAAGCTTGGAAGCCGAAAAAGGTCAACAGAACTCATCTAAACGCAAACATACAGACATGTCAAATATACAATCAAAAGCAATACTACAGAGTCAATCCAATGCACGTTAGCTGCATCCAGGGACGAAGTTATATAGGTTAATGGTTTTCAGGAAAATTGTGCTTTGTACGAAATATAATTTTAACAGCATGGCATGTTCATCCTTTTCAGTTTAGTATCTTGTATAAATACATAATAAAGAAAATAGTTAGGGAAAGAACAATTGCCTGCGGGTCAGCTACAACAGCAATCTTCACCGCATGACCATCAATCTGTGTAATCAACCAATATAGCTTAAGTTCGTGATTAAAAACATATTGTATAGGATGGACAGCAAAGCGAATGAAACATTATTCAGAAGTGTATTCATATCATAGCGCGTGCTCTTAACATAATATCTACAAGACCTAACTTCAAAAAAAGATTTGTCATCCGATCCGATCCGATCCGATCCGATCCACCTAACATAATATCTACAAGACCTAACTTCAAATGCCGCAAACACAGAAGATTTAGTAAATGTCTCATATTCAAAAGAGGAATCGAGGCACATTACAGATGACGATTGCGAGGAGAAGTCGACGTCGGGTTGAGGCCATGAGCACGTCCACAGAGGGATCCAATAGGCGACCATCTCGCCACAGAGGAGCGTAAGAACCCAGACGCAGCACAGGACTAGGGTTAATCGCGAGAGGCTCGGCATCGCTGGCGATACGCGCGGGACGGACGGGCGGGAAGGGAGATAAACGGACGCTGGCCAATGAAAAAAGTCGAAGCCCTCACACAAGCGGTGAGCTTTGCGGTGTAGCTGCTGTCGGAGACGTAGGCTTCGTTTTGGGGGGAGGGCTGTCTTCCTACTTCTTCCAGCAGCTTTTCAGTAAAAAATTAAAAAATTATACTATAAAATTATTTTAAAAAACAGTAAAAAAATTCTGAGCAAATTCCTGCTCCGTCCTCTTCGTCCTGCTAGCAACCCATCCTAGATGAAAGGATACTTGCTCTAGTCCAAATCAAGAAGGAAGCCCTAAATGAACCAATTCTTCCTCTTGTCATCAGCCAAGAGAAAGTCACATTTTGACCATTAAGTTACAGATAAACATGAAGAGGAATTAGTCAAATTTAGAAGAAGTAGAGAACAGGGACCCCATCTCCAACTGAACCAATTAACATTAATGACATTTAAATAGTGCTTAAACCTGTAAGTTCATTAATGCAATGCAAGGGCATGAAGAAGTTGAGTAAAGGGAAACAAATATTTTTGGATGACTGTTTTAAAAAGTATGATGACAAGTAAGTTAATTGTGTAACGCTACGTTATCAATGCGCATATTTTACATATTTATTGTATATTTGTTGTGTATCATCTATGTATTTGCTCCATAATTTTTATGTATATGTTGAGTATTTACTGTGTTTTTTTTTTTTCATATTTCAGGCGTGTTTACTTTGTTGCAGTTCTGATCAAATTTTTCCTTGTGAGAACATCTCAATAACTATAGCAGACATTGATGAAATTATATTAGATAAATACATTGATAATAATCATGTGAATTCCTTCGCTTTATTGCTAAACAAGAAGAATAAACTTAGCCCTGACTAGTACCATAACTTCTTATATATCTCGTCAATGCATTTGGTTAGTATACACGTATTATGTATATGTTTTAGCTGTTGCATTTTCCATGTCCTTATTGACTTGTTGCAGTGATACAAGCAATTCAACCCTGCTGTGAATTTGTATGTTAAACATATCACTAATGTTGCTGTTAAGTCATGCAATCTGTTACTTCAACCAATCATCCACAGTGAGCACTAGAACCTTCTGTTTGGGATGTTGAAGGAATAGAAGGGAAATTTTTACGATTCTTTAACCTACCCCCAGCATAAGCAAATCCTTTAAAAGATCATAAGTGAGAGAGCAAGTGTTAAATTACATTTTTTTGTGTGTGACTAGTCAACTAATATTTGTTCGTTATATTGTTCATATTAAAACTTATATGATGACACAAATGGAGCTTTTAATTGTGATATAAGACGATGAAAGGTCCTGTTAGTGTGTGGTGTGCCAACTTAGAAAAATAATATTGATTGTGGAAAATGTTTGTTTACAACTACATGGAAAGAATTGTTCTTGAAAGTAATACCAATAGGCTTGAAACTAAAAATTGACAAGAAGAAATGCCAAAATATAAGGCCAAATTTGTATACGCATTATTTTGTTCATTATTGAAATAAACTTTTTTTGTGCATATGCTTTTACTTATTCATTGACTAACTTTTTATGTTAAATATCACGTGTACAATATGTAGTGCATAACCAGTATATACATGATTTATATGCAACAAATATACAACAAACAGACACACAACAAGCACATATGCAAAAAGAAGATACACAGAAGATACGCAGTAGATATGTAGTATACTATACTCAACAGATACACATAAGATATGGATGCCAATAGAGGTGTCAATATTTGAAACGACCCGAACACCCGACCTGAGTTTTTCAGGTTCGGGTCAACCTGAACCCAAAACGGGTCTGGTTCGGGTTGCATTTTTTGACCCGTTTTAAATTTCGGGTCAGGTTCAAGTCAACACGAAAACCTGACAATGACCGGCTTTGACCCGCGTTGTCCAGTGTCCACATGTGACGTGTCTAACGAAATAGGGATTTAGTCATTTAGGGTGCATTTCGGGCAGCTACATTCAGACTTTTCGAGACTTCGAGTCTTCCGTCTTCGTCTCTTCTCCTCTTAGACCGCCAAATCTAGGGTGTTCTTGACTGATATCGCGGTGCTTCCTGCCTCCTTCCTGGAGCTTCTCTCCTCGTCGCCACGTTGGTGTCGTCGTCTCCTCGATTCCTCTATTAGTATATTTTAAATCTCCTTCATGCCCAAAACTTTTCTCCTCCTTGGCATTTCATGCTCTCTTTTTTTATTTTTATTTGTTGTGCTAATTACTTACTATCAGTTTAGAGTTATCTTCATTGAAGTATCATCGTTCTTCGATTATTCCTTTTGATTGTAAGTTATTATGCAATTTTACTTTTGATTTGCTTATTAGGGCATAACATTTAGCAATTTTTTTAGTTCGATTTGTTAGTGCTTTATATATATTTGGGTTATTTGGCCATTTAGGCATGCTATAAGCCTGTAAAGTTGTTAAAGGATTTAGCCCTAACTGAAATAAAGTAATAAATTGCCTCATGTAGCGTTGAACGATTTTTTGGGTAGTATGACACTTTGGCCTGTCGATTTAACTATTGATGGTTTATTGGTTATTGTCGGTGCTACCTGTTATCATTCTCTATCTTTGGACGCTGATTCAGTGATTCTCTAATCTCTGACTCTCTGTTATTCTGTTACATACTTACATTGAAAGCATGTAAATCATGTAGCATGCTGGCTGCACCTACAAGAAGCTGGTATTTTGTGTATATCTTTGAAATTTAATAATTTAGGATGTTCTTTAGCTCTTTCATATTGAATTATTTATGATATTTGGCTATTGAGTTTTTTGTTATGTATAATATGTATTAAATGATTTAATTGGTTCATTAAATGGAGGATTCAAATACACTTCCTTAAATTTTTATTGATGAGAATGAGGAACTTCGCATTGAAGATAATGTGGTATAGCCATCTAATGATGGTTTAGTGGTAATTAAGAAGCGTAGGAGGATGACTTCCAAGGTTTGGGGGCATTTTGAGATGCTATCTAATCCTACATATGGTAAGCAAAGGTGTAAATGTAAAAAATTTCATGCACAATACTTGTGTGAGAGTAAAAATGGGACATATAACTTAAGAAGACATTTGCATAATTGCAAGAGAAGAGATATACGTGACATAGGCCAGCTCATATTGCAAACCACCTCAAATTCTTATATTTCTATGACTGATCATAAGTTTGACTCGACATAATTTCATGATTTATTTACTGCTTGCATAATTATGCATGGTTTATCCTTCCAATATGTTGAATGATTAGTTATTCGAGCACTTTTGAGCTATCTTCGTTGGGATGTTCAACTATTTTCTAGGAATACAGCTATGAATGATTGCAAAAAATTATTCAATAAAGAAATTTCAAATATTCGTTCACAGTTATCTAAGTGCACTAGCAGAGTTTGTGTTACATCTGACCTGTGGACATCTATAAACACCGATGGATTTATTTGCTTGACTGTGCATTTTATTGATAATGATTGACATCTATATAAAAAGATCATTAGTTTTTGTTTTATGCTACCACCCCATGATGATATAACGTTGTTTGAGAAATTGCAATATCTTTTTCTTGAATGAAAAATAGAATCTAAGCTTTTTAGTATTACATTAGACAATGCTTCTGCAAATAATGTTTGTGTTGAGTACTTGAAAAACCAAATGAATTTGAAGAGTGCCCTTCTATGTGAAGGTGAGTTGTTTGGAATCTAAAAGAGTTTAAGACAAGATGTTCCTACTAGGTGGAACTCCACTTTTATAATGCTAGACAGTGCTTTGTATTATCGAAGGGCATTTGAGCACCTAGAGTTAGGTGACTCAAACTATAAAATGTGCCCATCAAATTCAGAATGGGAGAGAGTAGAGAATATTTCTACTCTTTTGAGACTTTTCTATGATATAACAAGTGTGATATATGGTACAAAGTACCCAACAACAAATCTTTATTTTCCATGCATTTCGATGGCTTATGCAGCATTGAAACATGAGTTGTTAGAAAGACATGATTACATAAAGGAAATGTCCTTAAGGATGATTGGAAATTTTGAGAAATATTAGTTTGAATTTAGTGTCATTCTCGTTGTAGCAGTTATTCTTGATCCGAGATATAAATTCACATTTGTGGAATGGTGCTATAGGAGGTTATATGTAGGGGATTATGTATTTGAGCTTAAGAAGGCAAAGGATAAATTGTTCTCATTATTCTCCAATTACATAAGGAGTAGTGGGAATGTTGTATCTGTGTTTAATTCAAATTCTTAAGAAAGGCCATAAACTGAAAGCTCCACTTGTAGTTCATCTACTGTTATTCAATCTCAATTCCTTCAAGCAGGTAATGTTATGTTGTTAATTGAGTTCATAAATTAATTTTGTTCATGTGTTAAGCTCTAACTTTCCCAAACAGGATTTCGATTCATTTGAAGAGGAGGTTTATATGCCGAAAAATTTGAATTGGAGATATATCTTGATGAATCTAAACTTGATAGAAAAATTGAGCTAGATATACTACATTTATGGAAAAGCAATCAATATAGATTCTCTGAAGCTTCTGCAAAGGCTCGTGACATTTTGTGTATTCCCATAACAAGAGTGGCCTCTGAAAGTGCATTTAGCAATAGTGGTCGAATCCTAGATCAGTATCGAAGTTCACTGAAACCTGATATTGATGAGGCTTTGGTTTGTGCTAATGATTGGTTATATGGTGACAAGGGTGCAATTTCAATTTTAACGCACTTTATTCAATATCTTGTAGGATTACATTAATTAATATTTATGGTTATGAATATCTATTTTTATTTATTGCAGTTTTGCATGACCCTGAACTTGAAGTTGTGACTGAAGATATCCTTGATTTAATAATAAATCAAGTTGAAGAAGAAGCTGGGGAAAGTTCTGTTATTAAATAATATATGGTTATAAATTTTTACCAGTTATGCTGACTATAAATCCTGATTCCTAAACTATTATGTGACTTGCTCTCCTCTTATTTCATGAACTATGGACCTATGGTACTATGGTGGTATGGCTAAATCAAATTTAGTAAATTTGTTATATTTGCTAAATGTTAAATCTGCTTTTGACTTGTGAGTAAGTTTTGCCTTATAGGTGATTAATGATTTGGAGTTTCATGCTAGTTTTGGAGTTTCTGTAATCGCATCTGGTTGCTATTTTGGAGTTTGGACTTTGGAACATAGATGTTGTTTCTAATTTCATAAAACCTACTGATTTGGATTTTCAATTTTGGATCAATGGTGCTATTTTGGATTTTATATCAAACCTGCTAATATTTGTGACACATGCTATTTTCCCATATTCTTTTTTCCTGTTTTGCTAAATTTGGATCAGTCTCCTGCATGGCTGATTGGCAGCATTCATATTTCCTGCTGGTTTGTTATTTGATTTTTTGCATAATTGGTGAAAGCTGCTCTCAAAATCATTATTTCATATATTTGTTATTTTTAATATGAAGTGAATAAGCGATGATGATAGACCTTCTAAAATAAATGGGGAAATATATGTGTAAATGCTAATGTGATATTACAACCAGGAGCATTTGTATTTACTACAAAAGAGAAAATACTATCTAATTAAGCGAATATATACTAAGTGAGTACAAATTGTTTCCTTGGATAGTAATATGCTAACATTTATTAAACTTACACCTCATTATGTGATTAATGATTTGGAGGGTTTAATCTGAGCAATGTATTATATAATAAATACTTAGAATTTTATACTTGTTTTACTAGTTTCATTGCAATTTAATCTATAAGGCGATATGTGATTGAAGACAAATTCAGACATTCTTGTAGGAGTCGAGTCCGAGCAATTGAAGCTTATATATTCACATTTGTTGCAAACTTTTGGCAGTTCACAAAAATTAGTAATGTGCAATTGATTTGTAAATTTTTTATAAGTTATTGTTCATTTGTAAATGAGATAATTAGCAATTGATATTTGATATGTGAGATTGTACCTTTGTAATTGTAATATATAAATGATTTGTAATAATATCTTGATTGATTCATAATTTAAATTGCTTATATGTTGTATTTTAAAATTTTGCCCACGGTTTTCACTTCATAATTTAAATTGCTTATATGTTGTATTTTAAAATTTTGCCCACGGTTTTCACTTTGCATGCTTGCAGCTTTTAGCCTTTTAAAATCAGCCGGGTCAAACGGGTCGGGTCAGGTTCGGGTCAGCATAAATGACCCGTTTCAAGAAACGGGTCGGGTTCAAGTTGACCTGAATGTTGTCGGATCAATTTCGGGTTGGACCTGAACCCGACCCGAAACCCATTTTTGACAACCCTAGATGCCGACTAGAGATAGAAAGGGAGAGAATTCTAGTGAGAGAAAGACTTTTTCGGGTGACCTCGATCCATTTTTCTATTGACAACATACTTCTGAAAATTGCTCGGATTAAGAGAGCTAATATCTTGTCAATCTTTGTTTTAAAAAATATGAAGATTCTAGAATTTTCTAATTTAATTTATATTTTTTAGTAAGAAAATGAGGATAACTTTACATCTATAAAATTTTCACCTTTTAATTTTTTGTATGTTATAGCCGTGGTGGAGCCACATGACCGCACTAGTTCTTTCAATTTTTTTTTTTTACTTTTTTTATTAATTTTTTATGTACATTTAAAAAAAAATATTCCACTCTTAAATTCCCACCGACGTCGCCTGCGTACTAAACTTTGGAGGCTATAAGCCAACAAATCTTTTAAAACCCAACTTTTTTATGGAGAATAAAAATCAACATAATGTTATGATTTAAAACATTGTTTTATTTTTTATTTTTTCTGATTTTACTTTGTTTAATAATTTTATATATTCTTGAAAGGATTTTAGAGAAAAATTGATAGAGTTCAAAAGATCTAAATGATGAAAAGTTATACGAGTTTAAGTTATTCTAGTGTTTTTAATGAAAGTTTTTCAAGTACTTCGTGTTCAATTGAGCAAATTTCAAAAAAATTTTCATTTAAGAATAAAATTTTTAATTGTCTAATCATTCTTCATTATTTTATAGGAATTTTTAGAAGTAATTAGTATAATCCACTGCATACTAAATATTTCCTTAAAGCCTATATTAATTTGCAATATATGAGATTGTTGCGTCCTGGAGTATTTGCGGCGGTAGAGAAATATATAGTTTAACATCTTAACATTGTACAAAGATCCAGCACAAAATCAGATAAGTGAGAGGGTGTAGCGTTCATAAGAGACACCTGAGTTTTTACGTGGAAACCCCTGAAAAGGGGGAAAAACCACGGGGCCTAGCCCAATTTGAATGAATTCACTAGTATTTACAGTCGATTACAAATGAGGCCCTTCCTTGGGAGAAGGCCTTGGCTTGATGTCACAAATGTACATCATATAAAGTGCATTACATGGTAGGAGTTACAATAGATATGTTTGTTTGGTTGGCATGACCATAGTCGATAGGATGGAGGTCAGAAAGACTGTTGTATGGTGATGGAGGTCGGAAGGATCGTAGTCGGCAGAAGACAAAGGTCCTAAAGACCGTAGTTGACAGGAGACCGGGATCAGAAAGATCGTTGTCTGTTGATGGAGGTCAAAAGGACCAAAGTAGGCGACGGAGGTCAGAAGGACCGTAGTCGGCAGAAAATCGGGGTCAGAAAGACCGTTGTCTGGTGATGGAGGTCGGAAGGATCATAGTAGGCAACGTAGGTCGGTAGGACCGTAGTCGGCATGAGATCGATGTCAAAAAGATCATTTTCTGTTGATGGAGGTCGGAAGGACCATAGTAGGCGACGAAGGTCAGAAGGACTGCAGCCAGTAGGAGACCGAGGTAAGAAAGACTGTTGTAGTAGGGCGGTACTCTGGTAGAACTCTGGGTGTCAGGTGGTGGCCCAGCAGAAGTCTGGGCCTCATGTGGTGTTCTGGTGGAGCACAAGGCCTCAAGTGGTGGTTCGGCGGAAGTCCAAGCCTTAGATTGTGGCCTAGTGAAGCATAGGGCCTCAAGCGGTGGTCCGGTGGAAGTCCGAGCCTCATGTGTTTGTCCGGTGGAGCCACAATATTAGGTGGTGGTCCGACGGAGGTGAGGGCCTCCAGTGGAGGTCCGACGTAGGTTAGAGTCTCAAGTGGTTGTCCGGTAGAGGTGAGGGACTCAAGTGGTGGTCCGGCGGAGCAACGACATCAGGCGGTGGTCCGGTGGAGGTGAGGGCCTCAAGTAGTGGTCTGGCGGAGGTGAGGACTTCAAGTGGTGGTCCAGCGGAGCAATGACATCAGGCGGTGGTCCGGCGGAGGTGAGGGCCTCAAGTGGTGGACCGACAGAGGTGAGGGTCTCAAACGGTGGTCCGGCGGAGCAACGGCGTCAGGCGGTGGTCTGACGGAGGTGAGGGCCTCATGTGGTGGTTCTGTAGAGGTGAGGGCCTCAAGTGGTGGTCTGACGGAGCAACGACGTCAGGCGGAGGTGAGGGCCTCAAGTAGTGGTCCGGCGGAGGTGAGGGCCTCAAGTGGTGGTTCAGCGGAGCAACGGCATCAAGCGGTGGTCCGATGGAGCAACGGTATCAGGTGGTGGTCCGACAGAGGTGAGGGCCTCAAGTGGTGGCCTAACGGAGGTGAGGGCCTCAAGTGGTGGTCCGGTAAAGCAACGGGAGCAACGTCGTCAAGCGGTGGTCCGGCGGAGGTGAGGGCCTCAAGTGGTGGTTCGACGAATGTCCAACGGTGGTCCGGCGAAGGTCCGACGGTGGTCGAGGAGGAGCTTCTTCCTTCTCTTCTTCTTTTCTTGCTTGGATCCCCTTTCAAGAGAAATGAGGTGTCTATTTATAGATTTTCTGGAGTGGCATAGCCCGTAAATAGGTAAGAGATCAAGGGTAAATGGGGAGTGGTTGGATGGACGGCCGATATTGAATCCCTTGATCATGCACCGTTCGTCAGACATTTGGAGGTCTTAATGATTTTGGAATTTGGCGATCTTGAGCTCGTTGGATTTGTCTCGTCAAATCCCTCAATTCGATTATAAGCTCGTCATGTTTGGAAACCGTTTGGTAACTCAAACTATGGCACGAAGCTTCCAACAATGCTTCGGGTCCTTAATTTGGACTCATTTGGGCTCGGATTGAGTCGAATTTGGAGTCGTTGGGTTTGTATTTCTGAGACGCTCAGTTGGACTGTAAGTTTGCTGAAATCGGAGTTCAGATGATCCCAGATTTAATTTTTGAAGTTTCTGGCTTGATTTTGCATCGAGATTCGTGCTTGTTCAAGATAATTTTTGGAGGACGTATCAGAGATAATTATCTTTATTTAATTTATAAATTTTTATTAACTATACTCCTTATCATTTTCTTAATCGCTAACGTCGGCTTCAAGCCCGACCAAAAAAATTTGAGTATATTCTAAAGATCTATAATTTATGCCCTACAAAAAAAAAAAAATGATGGCTTCGCCACTGTGTTATAGAGACAATGATTTTGAACATTTAGATTTTTTTTTTTTAATTTGCACTAGGGCTTTTGAAAATCATGCTGTTTTAATTGATTGAAAAATACTCTGAATTCTAAAAAAAAAATATTATTGTACAATTGAAGTCTTTGAAAAGTGTTCTAAATAATCTCTACTAATATAGTTATATTTTGAAATAGTTGATTTTTGCACAATAGTGTATTATGTTGCTTACCGTTAACGCATTTTGGTAATTTTTTAAATGAGTTTATTTATATTTCTGTTATTGCACTGCAATAGATTATGTGTTTATTTAATTAAATTGTATGCTTTTGTGGAGTTTTGGGGTGAATGCAGGAAGCTCTGTTATGACGCTAAATGCATATTCTGATGCCAATTGCACATTATGCTATTATATGCACATTCAGTTCTCAGAATTCTTTGAATTATATCTACTGAGAATTATAAGGGTCATAATTCTACGAATTATGTCTAATTGGAGGCATAAGGGTCAAAATTCTTTAAATTCTATGTGAGATGAAGTACTTGTTTATTTACTTTTTTAATACTATTATTTGAATTCCTAATAACTATAATTATTGTTATGTCCATCACAATGATTTATTATATTATTTTTAACACTCATTTAAATGCTTCATAACATATTCATTTAAAAATTTAGATTGATAAATGTAGTATATTGAGCTATGTTAGCTCACAGTTATTTCACCTTCTGCATTCAAAATATGAGAGGGGGAAAGGCCAGTTGAGTAGTAGGACCAAGATCTAATTTGAGTATGTAGAGATATTTCTTTCTTTTTTATTTTTGTATAATCATGACTAGTTAATTATATTGTTATGTTATGTAGTCTAATTTGTAGCCATGTACTATCATGGTATATTCATTTTGACGATAAATGAAAAGAAAATTTTTACGGATGAGTTTATTTTTAGAATGTTGTTAGTAGCTCTATGATTATTGTTGTTTTAAAGTTAAAATTGGATGAAATTTTTGAAAGATTTCCAAAACTTTTAACACCATAGGATCTATCATCTATCCATATTTTTAGTCTTATCCGGTTGGGTTGTGACACTTTCTACGTCAAACTTAGCTTATAAATGATATTTTATTTAACACATTGTCACCACTGATGAAAATGTTGGCTCCCTGCTCTCATTTATAGAAAAATCTTAAGCTAACTGCTGATGAAGTTAAACTTTTTTTATATTACAAATTATCAAATTGCAATAAAATTTCTCAGTTTAGATCTTTGCTGCAATGGTAAATCGTTATATGATATGTTTGAATTATCCTCTATTCCCACAAACCTGGATAGTTCTATATATTCCTCTATTTGAAATTTGGACTCCTCTACTTCTTAAAAAAACTTTCCTTAGCAAGGCTGCTGAATGGAGGAAATATCAAGAAGACATAGAACTGTTGCAACACGGATGGTAATAAAGGGAGAAATTTGGACTACGATGAGTGTGCTTTTCACCTATCAATGCCTTCGAACTTTTGCTTCCTTTTGAAAGGAGAAAATTATTCTGTGCGGATTCTGGACCGGAAGTACTGCTCGAATTATTGTGTATTTACTTAGAATTTATTCAATAAATACACAGTAAATCAGCAAATATTAAGCAAATCTCACAAAATATTTAGCGAATACTAACAAAATACTCCACAAATGCTCACAAAATACTCAGCTAATCTGAAGGTTTATTGCCATCCGTACTACGCACAGAATAATTTCCTCCCTAGAAGACGGTTGGCAACTAGGGATGTATTTGCTTCACATGAAGCTTTCTATATGATACCGGGTACAAGTTTTTTAGAGAAATTATTATGTGAGGAGTTCGGACATATCCGAATTCTAATACGTACAAGTCATATGATTTGTCAGCAAAGTTGTATATTGTGTGTACAAGTCATATGATTTATATATATATTGATGTCCGAATGCAAGCTACGTCCAAATTCTGCACGTAATATTTCTCCAAATTTTAACTATTCTAAATCTAGAATGTTAGAATTTTACTTTTTTTTTTTATTGAAAACTTATTTTATTTCTAATTCAGTTTTCTGAACATTGTTAGTTTTTAAATTTTAATGCAGCTCATATGTTACTTTTGAGCTGCATTTTTTGCCTTATAATTATATTTTACAGTTAGTAGGAAGATCTGCGCTCAATTTCAAAAAAAAAAAAAACGAAATGTTGCCACATCGATGGAACAAGCATGACACGTGCGCCGCGTACACCGTAGTATCGGCAGTTAACAGCATTTCAACGATTCTCTCTGTCTTTCTCTTTCTCTCTTCTTCCTTTTTCTATCTAACACGGAATGTAGCAGAAGCACACCCATCTCCATGGGGCGAGAAGAGGACACCATGGAAGATCACTGCCTCCCGAAATCGTCGATGGCCGGGGGTGGCCTGATCGTCGGAAACTACTGCCATGATGTCCTCTTCCGCGACGGCGTCGTCGTTGGCGAAGGTCTCGGCGGCGCTGCCTCCTTTCTCTCTAACGTTCTCGATCCCCTCTCCTCAAACCCCTCTCTCTACATATCTAAGGTCGGTCCCGACTTCAGCTACTCAGTATCGCACGCCCCCATAACTTCCACCACTTCTCAAACCACCCTCTTCCACGCCCACTTTCCTTCCACCCCCGGCGGAGGCTACCACGGCGACCGCGTACTCCACTGTATCCGCACCTGCGAACCGATCCTCCCTTCAGATATCCCCTCCTATAAATTTGAATTCGGACTCGCTGCTGGAGTTGCCGGGGAGATTCTCCCGGAAACCCTAGCCCGCATGCTCGATCTGTGCCGCGTCATGTTCGTGGATGTGCAGGGGCTAATTCGGATTTTTGATTCCGAAGACGGTGCCGTGGGGCTCATTCCGCTGAGGAGCACCGCTTTTTTCGAGCTTATTCCTCGAATCGGATTTCTTAAGGCTTCGGCAGAGGAAGCACCGTTCTTGGATTTAGAGGAATTGAGGAAGGTTTGCTGCGTGATAGTGACGGAGGGGAAGAATGGGTGCAGCGTGTATTGGAATGATGGGGAGGTGAATGTTGCACCATTTCCAGCTGTTCAGATTGATCCGACTGGCGCTGGAGATAGTTTTTTGGGTGGGTTTGTGGTGGGATTGAGCTGGGGTTTGGCCGTGCCGGATGCTGCACTTCTAGGGAATTTCTTTGGCGCGTTAACTGTAGGCCAGATTGGAATTCCCAAGTTCGAGCTGAGCTTGCTAAAGGTTAGTTCTTATAAGTTCTATTCTTTAACAGTCTTGATTTGTAATAGTTTATCTTAACCAATGTTTTTGTTTATGTTTTCTGAGTTGAAGATTTTTTTTTGTTTCGCCTTTAGATCATGATTTCGATAAAATTTCTGTCGGCGCTGAAGCATTCATGATGCTTTTTTTCCATTGACCATGCGACCGCTTGTTTCATAGGCCAACTGATTTGGTTTAGGAACGAAGTGGGCTCCACTAGTCATTGTAAATGCTTCATATAATCATATTATATGAGAGAAAATGTGTGGCTGGATATACTGATATAATTTATATCAAATTTAGAATACATTATATTTGAAATTAGATTAATACAAACTCTTTATATACATTATTAATATTAAAGCAAATTTAATGATTTTCAAATCATACAAATTATATCAAGATATTTTTACACAATTTAATGATTTATTTATAGATTTTAGAGGAACATAATTCTCATTTTTTGTATGATAATCTTTAAGGATATATAAATGTTGTCCAACTCCATTATTTATTCTCTTCTAAAGCTGTTGAGCTTGGTGAACTTGTTTTGCCATTTGCAGAATCTATGGCATGTATTTATGAACGATCTTGCCTCATTCATGCATTTTAATTTTCTCTATTTTGTATTAATCTCTTGTGCATATTCCTCATCATAAAGTTAATTTAAAATTGACTTTGAAAGCAATCTCAATCCTCTAGGTTAGGGGTGCAAACGAGTTGAGTCGAGCTCTCATCATGCTTAACTTAAGCTTGACTCGCTAGCTAAATCTCAAGCTCGAACTCGAGTCAAGCTCAAAAGGTTAGCTTGAGCTCGGCTTGTAGCACTGAAAATGAGCCCGCGGGCAACTCGTGAGTTCATGCCCTCACTCGATACCACCGGAGAGGAAGAACACATGCCGCCAGAGAAAAAGAATGCGTGCCATGGCAGCTTGTCTCGAGCTCGCAATTTGGCAGATCCTACGTGAGAAGATCAAAAGAGGAGGATATTTTTTATTAATTTTTTAGAACTATTTTGAAAATTGTTACAGCTCTATTAATGTAGAGCTTTCCAAAAAAAAAATGTAGAGCAGCTATTTTTCACGGGAATATAAAATATTTTCAAATCATGGTAGTTTTTTTGGGAATAACTTACAATTTTATTCATTACTAACATATTTTATTAGATGAAACAATTTTTTTGCTGATTTGTCTAAGAAAAAAAAATAAATTGTCATAAAATTACAAGCCAGCTTATGAGCTCGCGAGCCAAGCCTGATTAAGCGCAAACTCGAGCTTGTTTAATAGACAACCTCAAGTTTCAGCTCGAGCTTGAGCTCTCGATTCGATAAACTTGGTTTGCGAGCTCGTTATCGAGTCGAGCTCGAGCCGGCTCATTTACACTCCTAATCTAGGTGTCATTCCTGAAAGGACCAGCAACTCATATCAACAATCAAGTTGTCATGCTCATATGCCAAGCAATTTTCACTCGAGGAATCTCTTGGCATTGTGTAGTTCTACTCAGGAAATTTCACAATCCATATCAGTGCATTCTCCTCATTGTATTCCTCTTGAGAAGACCAAGTCCTCCCATGGATTGGTTTCCCTATTGTCCATAGCCTTCCTCTCATACTATCAGAATGCTTATCCAGTTTCTCAGCTTGATTATTATCTACTTGGAATCGCAACCAATCTACTCAACATCGCACATAATAGCCTGTAACTCTAAAATTAACTCAAAAACCTCAACCATGTTGTCCATTGGTCATTATTGCATTCAAACACCAAATATCTCTTTTTTTAAGCGTTTATTTTAACAAATATTCGTCATGGTACATCATCCCAACATGTAGCACATCTCACATGCATTAAACATTACTTATTGGCCGTTTACATGCATCTGCACCCTCTATGCAAAACCTAGCATCTTAGAATTCTCTCGACGACGTGTTTTCTCAACTATGTGGGTCCATTAGGCAACTACATGTGGACTTCTTTAGCTTCGTAAAGTGCTCCTACTTCCTCAATCTCTTCAACTTCTTCTATTTTAAAGATCCAAGGAGTTCTTGCTATTTTTGAAGATTCATAAGATTAAGACTACTTGTTCCAGTTGTTCCATTGCAAGCCCCAAGCTATTATAGAGTTTCCTACTTCTATTACACTCTCTCAAGGTAGCCTTTGTAATATTGCAATCAACTATTTTAGTTCATTCCGAGGGAGCTAGCCTCAAAACAGATGTATAAATTCTCACCAAATCACTATAAACTTCATGTTTTTTTTGTTATTTGTGTTATTTTCTTCATGATGTCTACTTTGTCGTCATATCTAAATCCCAGTAACTCATGTCGAAAATTTCACTCATAAATTATAATCTCTTAGAGATGTTTGTTTGTTGGACACTACTAGGCTATGTAGGTAGTATAAATTCACTGTTTTCTTTTTTATTTCACTCATTTACTCATTGTTTGTGCTAAAAACCAAAATTATTCTCGCCTAATCTTCCTGTTTTGATAAATTCTATTTTTTCATGATTTTCTGTAGGCTGCAGATGCAATAGGAGGTTTTTTAACTTCTCTCTAAATTTTAGCTTCCTTTTGTTGGTAGATTAGCTTTACTGATAAGATTGTCATCATTCATAGAATATTGTTTTGGTGTTTTTTTGCATTTTTTTCTTGTTTGTTGTCTAAAAGTTCAATGCCATATAAATTAGCTCTTTTTGTTAGGTGTCCACATGAGAGTTTTGTGGAATACACAAATTTTTTTAATGCTTCTAATCGAATGTGTACTTCTAAGATATGCCATGTTCCTATAGAACTACAATAGTAATAACCAAGTAAAATGACAATTGAATTTCTATCTTCATGGAAAAATAGAGCGCAGAGTATGGGCATTTTTTTGCTTGACATCTACGTCCATTAGAAAATTGTGCTTGTACAAATATCCATAGCAAGTAAAAACTTGAAAATTTGTGAAGTTAAAATGACACATTTCAGTATGAGTAAAGTTCTAAATTGAAACTTGTTGAGTGAGAGAAATTGATGAGAGACACAGAGGGAGAGAGTGATGCAAAAATTTCTCCAAGGAAATCTTTAGTGAAAAAAGGGGTTTAGCTCAATTTAAACAACTTTCACTAATATTAAAAGAGATTATTACATACTGCCCTTTTCCATAATTGGATAAGATGGTAATAAAAAGTAAAGAAAAGCAAGTGATTGTTGGTGTAATGGTGTACTAGTGAAGACCTTTCAAGAAGGTTTATGGGGCACCTAAGGTTGACCACAACACAGCTTTCCTAGAGATCGAAGCAATATAAGCTCAATGCAATGGAGGATATAATTCAAGTCGTGATGTGCTAAAGGTGGTTTGCAAATGCTCCTAATGGAGTAATTTGATGCATATTTATATATTTTGAGAAGGATGTTTTGTTAATTTTTGAGGTATATGCCAAAATATTTCTTTTAAACTATTTATATTCAAGCTGCCTTTAGTTTACTTCTTTTATGTTCTACTTCTATTTTTTTATTCTATACAAATTTTCATTTTATAGGTGCATTTATACCATTTTATATCTCCAAACCACCAAAATCTAATTTCCATTTTCACATCTTTAACTTCATTGTCCTTCTAATTTAATCAGTCATCATTATATTATTTCTATTTGTGTCACGTCCATCATAACAATGCATGCTTAGGCACGTAATTAATAAAAAACTTGTTTTTGATTTGTTATAACACTCATGTTGAAGCATGGTGCTAAAACATGTGCAAGTCTCTTATATATGTTGAAATTCATTGACACATGTAGTTTTGCATTTGATATTTTGAAAATTAGACCAATGCATGGAATATATTTACATGTCTGGTAAGGGATATGATAAAAATTCACACAAAGGAATGTGGCATGCCTATGGATCAAATCACTACCAACCTCATTATTTATCTTTGGTCTATCTAAAAAAAGTATAAACCAACCATTTAAGGCTTATTTGAATACTATGTTCATGCATGACTCTCCCAACCACATGGTTCAGGTTGATAACGAAGCATTGATTTAGGCTCTTGTTGGTAAAATCTTTTTAGAGGCACACAAGGCTTGCATTAGAAATTATGCCAAGGCATGAAAACCCTGAAGGCTATAACTTCAATTATGTCAAATCAAGCCAAAAATCAATCCCACAATTGCTATTTAAATTCTTTTCCATTTTCACCTTTACTTGAGGGAGTAGGCTTATGTGATCCCAAGGGGCACTTTTGTCATTAGATGTATCATTGTATTTTGGTTATTTATAAGCCTCTCCTCCTCTTTGAAGAGGATGATGATTATTATGATGAAAATTTTTTGCTCTTTGTTTCTTGGAGAGTTGTGAGAGCTCTTGCGAGAGTTTGAAGTCCTTGGTGAGGGTAAAACAGCACCCATCAACTGCAGGAAGCGTCCGGGCCCGTGGTTTTCTCCACCTCCAATTCGTCTTGTTATTTTCCCCTAGCCGCCGGCCCAATCCTTTCCCTTGCCATCGGCCCCTCCACCACCTATCCCTAGGCTGACTACCACCCTAAGCCGCCACCCCCTCCCTCCCCTAAACCGCCGGCCAATCATCCCTCCCCTTGGCTGATTCTCCACCGACCCCCTTTCCTCTCTTAGCTGTCGGCCACCTATCCCTCCCCTTGCCTCCAAATGTTCAAATCAAGTATTCAATACTTTCCCTACTTAGTGCATAGTAAATTTGGATAGTCTTAAATTCAAATTTTAATTCACTTAAAATCTGAAAAAAATTTCTAAAAAAAGATGGGTTATATTAGAAAAGTTTTCCTATTCATACGTATTTGAATTTTTAATGGAGATTTGCCCTAAATCCCCTTTCCTAAATTAGCATCCTAAAATTGACAACTCCTTAATTCCTCTAATTAATCCCACCTCCCCCTAGCCATTGCCACCCCTCTGCCCCTCTCCCCCATTATGATCCTTCCAATTTAAGTTTCCCAAATAAGCCCCCATTAAGGCTTTCCAACCCCCTTCCCTTGTCTCCTTATTTGAAGGTCATTTAAATTCAAATCTCCCCCAATTGCTCCTCCACTTAAAGCATCCATTAATTCCTACTTCAATCCCACTTAATTCTTGTCCTAATTGGCATGCCACCTAGACAATAATTCAATTCCAGGATTTTAATAATTGCTGAAATTAAAATTCATAATTTTCTATTTTCTGCCTTTCCTTATTCGTCACCCAAATAAGGAATTAAAAGGGTGCTCTAGGCCGGCCATAACCTCCTCCCCCTTCTCTACACTCGGGCTCTTCGCTTAATGTTTTCACCTAAGAAGGAGAAGTGAATCCACCTCCCTTGGCTGGTCACATTCAAATCCTTTGAACACTTTAATCCCTTGTTGACTACAAGGAGTGTTTGCTTCAAAGCGAACCCACAGACGATCATCGCCCTGAACCTGAAGAACGTTGGAGCAAAGTTCAGAAGCTTGAATAAGGTAAACCCTCCTCCGAACCTTTTTATCTTCTAACTCCTTCTCGATTGTGGCATCATTGAAATTATGAAAAAGCTTCTTTGCCAAGCCTTCTAATATGAGAATGTGTAAGGGATCTTAATAGTGACTATTCTAATTGTTAATCGAGAAATTTCCTTTGAAAACCCCACGTTAAGCAAAGCTTGATTTGATTTGATTATTTTGTTCTCCTAATATTGTCTTATAATCAATTGCCTAAGCTTAATCATTGCTTTATTGTTTTCAATCTTTTGTTTAAGTCATAGGAAGTTGAATAATTGATATTGCTCATTCTTAAGCGTGTAATTTCAAAGTTAATAGCATCACATGTTCATGAAGTTCTACATCAGAAAGGACCCATGGTTAAATAATAAGAAAATCTGTTGTCATAATCAAGGTTCATTACAAACAAAGGTTGGTAAACACCTTAATACACAATGATGGAATCATGTGATCTTGACATAATTTGTTTGTCAAATCCTTCATTGAGTTACATGCACCATGCAATCATTGTTGTGGTTAAATTATTTTTGCTAAGTAGGCCTTCATCATGGACATCATAAGTGGTTTTAGGTTTAATTTTATTGAAGTTTTGAATTTATGTTAAATTATCATTTTGGATAATTAATAGGATTGTTTTGATGGGTTGATATTTGAATTTGAATTAGGATTTAATCTTATATTGTTATAATTATAAAACTCAACTCGTTGCTATCCTTTTATTACATTAATTACTACAGTTTGCTTTTTGTTTTGGATGTTTAATAATCATTTCTTTCATCCTCTCTCGAGTCTCGATGCAGGCTGTGAGGCAAGAACTGGAGAGAAGGGGAAACCAATATTCAGGACAGTGTCAGAGAAAATTGTCTGTAAGTTATCAGAAATCAGTTTCTCATAAAGATTTCCAAGAATTCCTATTTAGAACTGCTGAGTTATATGGAAGTAGCGATGGAAAAAGAGATAGTAAACATATAGGAGACAATGGCTTGTGTGAGGTACATGAAGGACATAGCAAAATACTTTAAAACGAAATTTTTATCACAGTTTTGATTGCCAAATTGACCACTATTATGGATGTAGCTGGCTTGCTCTTCAAATTCGAATAAATATTCCTTGAAATTCTGTCATACAAGAATCCTTGAACTATAATAGAGCTAAGTTCATTAGAGTAGTTTGTACTCCTTCACTGTAATAGCTCTATCTCTACATCCTCAATGTAAGACAATTAATTGCTATAACAATTTTCTTGTATTTTTGCTAATGTGATTACCACTGCTTCTATTTCTCTTGTTCAACATGAAGTTTTGCAGTAATGTAGTTCTTTCACAGTATGTTTCAAGCAGAAATTCAATAATCTTACTGTTTTGCCCTTTTGCGAGATATATTTGTTTCCAATTTCGGTCTTAGTATTATTTGCTTGATGTAAGTTGAAAAGTTGACATTTCTTTTTTGAGAAATTTGGGATCCTCTATTAAGGTTATGTTTGAGACGGCTTTTTTATTGCTTTTCAAAATAAAATTTTAGTACAAAATTTTTAATTTTTATATTAAAACTCCGTTTTAAGAAGCAATAAAAAGTCGTCCCATATGAAGCCTAAGTCTGTGATCATCCCAAATTTCTCAACAAATTACTTCATTGAGCTATTTTCAGAAGATAATATCTATCTAAGGTCATCCACCAGTACACCGAGCACTGCGAATTCTAACTATGAGATATTCAGTCCATTCAGATCGGCCTTTTTTGTTCTGTATGTAAATATCTTTGGTAGCTAATTTTTTTCCTGGTAGTATGACTGAGATTTTAGCTTTAAGAGGAGATTACTCAAATATTGAATAGATTATTTGTTTTGATCGAGCTGAATGAGTGTAAGCTTGAGCCAAGTTTTTTGACTCAATCTGATCTTCGAGCTAATTTGGAACAATCTTAAAATAGGCCTATCAAATAAGAATTAATCAGGATTATCACGTGTGAAATGATTGACAAACTTAGATTTTATTTGAGATAGTTTTATTACTATTTTTTAAAACAGTTTTTTAATACAAAAATTTTTAGCTGAAAAAATTTTGTATTAAAAAATTGCTTTAAAAAATAATAATAAAGTTGTCCCAAATCAAGTCTTAGACAACCATGATTATTCGATTTATTGCCCCAAGAATTGCATTCATGATTACTTTTGTTCATACAAATCTCCAAGTTGGGAAGGCTGTCAAAATGGAGAGATTATTCTGTGCGGACGTCAGACGCAGCTATACGACCGGAAGCGAATTAGGTGTAGCCATATCAGCGGTATCGAGCACGATATTGAGCCGCAGTACTAAGCAGTATCAAGCCGCAGTATCGAGCAGGTGTGGCACATTTTGGTTCATCTCTGAACTGCGTTCTACGTCCGCACAAAATAATTTTTCGTCTAAATGTCGCCTCTCTCTTAATACTAGTGAGAAATGTTTAGGTTTAGTGAGAAATGTTTATTGCTCTGCTCATAATCTCATAAATTAAAACGAAAATTATCATGGTGATTTTAAATTTATATTCATCTCTGAACCGTGTTCTACGTCCACACAAAATAATTTTTCGTCTAAATGTCGCCTCTCTCTTAATACTAGTGAGAAATGTTTAGGTTTAGTGAGAAATGTTTATTGCTCTGCTCATAATCTCATAAATTAAAACGAAAATTATCATGGTGATTTTAAATTTATAAATTTTCTCAAAAATTTTTGAGATGTAATGATTCCATTTTCATTGAAATTAGGTAAAAAAAAAAAAGCATCACTTTTATTTATAAAAAAATAAATGAGCTTTAATACATGAAGTAATTCTCTATTTTTACGGTTATGATTTTAGTCAAGCTTTTTTTATGTTTAAGCGTGAATAAGATGAAACTTTTTTTTTACAATAATTTTACAACAATTTTTATAAAAAAAATATAGCCGTTAGAAAACTTAAAATTCAGATCTCTCGAAACTCACTTCTAAAACAACCAAAAACAAGAAATATGTTATCTTCAAAGGACCATCAATAATAAAATCATGACGATCTTAACCTATTTCTCAAATGCTATGATAGGTTGACTTTCGGCTCAAACCAAAATCTAATATGATAATTCAGTCTAATATAGGTCATGGATCGGATCCAAGTCAACCCTAACTAGATCCAAATCTTAATCCAATCCAAAATTTATCTGGATTTGATACAAGAATGCAGCCCCAATATGAAACCAACAAGTTGACTAAAACTTCGTTTAGAATAACTTTTTTTCTGTTTCTTAAAGCAACTTTTAATATAAAAATTAAAATATTTATACTAAAAATTTATTTTAAAAAGTAATAAAAAAATCGTCTCAAACGAAGCCTAAGTTTTCTCAGAATGAAAAAAAATATCTATAACATTAGAACGAAAATTAAAATATTTACACTAAAAAATCATTTTAAAAAGTAATAAAAAAATCGTCTCAAACGAAGCCTAAGTTTTCTCAGAATGAAAAAAAATATCTATAACATTAGAACGTTGTTAGAAGCAACACGAGAATAAGATTTCATTTGAAACAACTTTCTTACTGCTTTTTAAAACAACTTTTAAATATAAGTATTTTAATTTATATAATAAAAAATTATTTTAAGAAGCAATCAAAAAAATCATTCCAAACAAAACCTAAATCATCCACTGGACTGTTAATGCATCCAACCATCCAAGTATCCAACAATCTGTTCTATCAATTCCATAGCAATAAAAAATTCAATTGGTGCAGGGAATAATAACAGAAAACTAATGAAATTTAAGCAAAAATGACACATCCGATTTCAAATTACATTAAATAAAATACCCAAAGGTAGATACATAAATTAACACAGAATTCGAGGTAATCACAGCCGTTTATATGCTATTCAGTTAGCAAAATTTATTGAACAGTAAGGAAAATATCTAACATCATCACATGGTTATAAATGACAATAAACTACAAAGTTTTCACTCTCTCTCAACATGCAAGTTCAATAACTAAACCGTTATACTCGCACGTGTCAGGAGTTATCACGTGTCATACAATGGACGATGAAATAACTAGTAAAAACTAAAGAGAGAGAGAGAGAGAGATTGAATACAACAAAGAGAAATAGCTCAGATAAATTATTCAGAAAAGACAAACCTAATAGATTTCAACTAAAACGCAGTTACTCAGACAGTTGCTAAAGCCTTATTTGAGGTTGAGAAATATATTTGAAGTTCATAGTGAGGAATTCATACCATAGGAGGGATCAAATCTTCTGCTCGCAATTGTAATTGTTAATAAATAAGGTTCTATTCTTCACTTCTTCCTCACGCAAATCATCCTTATTGGGCTGAGTCTCATGAGCTGACACTTTCAAATCAATTTGAATTTCTTTTACAGCTGAGTTTTCGTCGCCGGCCTCGGGCACATCTTCGCTCGCATCTTGCAAGCCCAGTTTTTCTTGGTCGTCTCTAACAACTGAATTTTCCTCCTCGGTCGCCTCCGGCACGGATAAAACAGGCTCATCTTTACTCGCCTTTTCGACTCCGATTTTTTCTTGGTTTTCTGTTACAACTGGATTTTCATCCTTTGTTGCCTCTGGAAGGGATAACACAGGCAGATCTTTGCTAGCCTCTTCCACTACCAGTTTTTTAGGTTCATTTTTTTCCACCCCTTTTTGGATTTCAGCTGAATCTTGATCTGCTTCTTCTTCTGCTTTAACTTCCTCATTTTCTATAGCCTTACCACCTTCTGCAACCAGCTCCTTTTCTTTTACTGAAACATCTTCACTGTCTTTCATCACTGCATCTACTATGCTCTCTACTGTCTGTGTGTCTGGATTCTCACTTTCGGGCGCCGCTGCCTCATCAACTTCTTCCTCCGTATCTTCGCTATTCATTCTTCTTTTTCTTTGCTTCTTTGGCTGATCGTCCTCGAGAGATTCTGATGCCTTTACCTTTTCCCTAATTCTAACAGATCGCCGAGGGGTATCCCCTGTTTCATAAGCCAATGAAGAACTAAGATCACGTGACAAATGAAAGCTAATAATCTAGAGATAGAAAGAGGAAGGGAGCAGGGGAGGGGAGGCTACCATATCCCCAATCAAATTCTGCAGGAGAAGGGCCTCCAGGATGAGACCTAAGAAAACGGTCCAAATGCTTCCTGTTTTTGATCTCCTCTCCGGTGGGAGAAATAAAACTTACCCCGTTCCTTTTGGGAGCCCCATCCTTTGGAATGAACTGCAAATATAATGGCAATAGAGCTTTTAAACGAAAATCACCAATCTGTAATAATTAAAGCAACTATCCCAATTCAGAAAGAGAAATCTAATAAGTTTCAATCTAATCACCAACATAAGCAAAAGTGAAATATAAGGAGAAAGAGAAATAGTGGGCAAGGACTTAAGGCCATGGAGGGGAAGATTTTCTCCAACGAACAGGAATAGAATCCCCAACAAAAACGGGAAATGGTATCACCACATAATCTCTCTTGGAGATACAGTATATGAAAATTGAAGAAAATTAAAAATATAAAAGAAAACACAATTTGATCCCCAAATTCAAACTCTGAATCTTTAATGCATTCCCAAAGTATAAAAGAACCTATGATTAGCAAAGCAAAAGTTTAGTGTGCTTGGTTCATTGGCTTCTCCATGAATCTCTTAAATGAAAAATAATCAAAGCAGTTCGCACATTATACATCTTACAAAAATAACACCTAATTATCATCAATATGTGCCATTAGACCTTCGGATCATGTACAAATATTACACAGAGTTGCAGTATAAACACGGAGCAAAAGGTCTGCTCATCAAACACCTAAGAAACAAAAACAAGTTTGCCACACAAACAAATCAAGAAGATATTAGAGAACAATGGTTGGGCTCTGGTTGAGTACTCTCAACTAAATCATACAATATTTAAATTAGTTAGACATTAAATTAGTTAGATGAATGTGAAACCGTTTGTAGCTTGTATCCTTAATTGATAACCCAAAAACAAATGAAAAAGCACCTCATGAAGTTCAATCTTAATGCTGCACTAGAAACTTATGCTCTTTATGTTAAGAATGTGGCCTGATATTTCATGATCAACCACCTTATCACCTCTCTACTAAAAAATTCCATTACGCCAACAATAGAGCGTGAACTTGAAGACAACACAATACTCCAATGTGCTTTTTTATATCCTTCACCCAATCTTTACCCAATCTTTGCCCGATAGGCGATAACCAATTAAAACCGTGAAAGCTCAAAGAAAAAGCATGTCTTCAAAGGGGATGTAAGACCTTATAAACATTTTCATAAACCATGGAAGAACCCACTTAGTAAAATAGTCTTCTAAGTGATTGTGATGCGGACATCCGACAGTGGACGTTAATCAAAGGAAGAGACGAAGATCGACAGTCGAGATCCCTCCATTTTATCTTAGTTTATTAATTGTAATTTTTATTTAATTATGCATTTTCCGTTTTTACCCTTACTTAAGGGACTTTTCTTATGTAAGCCCAAGGGGAAATTTTGTCTTTTAGTTTTTTTTAAGGCCTATATATAGAGGCCCTTGCTCTTGTATTAGATCAATGATGAATTATTAAGAAAAGAAATTTTGGTTTGCACTTGTATTCTTTGGGAAGAACCTTGGATGAGATTCCACCAGCAGCAGGATGTGTCCGGGCTCGTGGCTTGAAGTCCCTTGGAGAAGGGCAACGTAGTACCCGTCAGCTGCAGGATGTGTCCGGGCTCGCGGTTGTATATTTCTTTCCCTAAATCCTTTTCTCCTCATTCCTTGACCGCTGGCCAAAATCCCCCACTTTCCACCGGCCGATTCTCCCATAAACATCTCCTCTTCCACAAAACTGCCGGCCACCTCCTTCCCTAGCCCCACCTCCCTAAAAAAAAAAGAAAAAAAAGGCCTCCTTTCGTTATTTAAGTTGTCTTTAATTTGGAAAGATTTTAAATTCAAATGAATCTAATTTGAATTTCAAATCCATCCTCATTAATTATCTTATTTTTGGTAACCTTTTTCATTCAATTAATTAATCAATTTCGAAATTGATTGATTAATTAATCTCTTAGTTCCAATTTCATTTCACCATCATTACTTTCCTAAATTAGCTCCTAACTTATTTGGAAAGTTTTCGAATTCAAATTCATTTTTGAATTTTAAATTCTTTGCTAAATAACATACATCTATTTTATGAAATCTTTCAATCATATTAAATCTGAAATTATTTTAAATTTAACTCTCCAATCTCCCATTAATGCATGGATCCACATACATTGTATGTGGACACCTTTCCTTTCCCTTCTCATTAGGCTGGCCCCTCTCTCTCCCCTCTATTCTAATTGTTTTCTTTTTAATTAAAGGCCCCAATTAAATAGATAATTAACTACTCTCTTCCCTCCCTCTTTTTCGTATTTGAATTTCAAATTCAAATCCATTCAAATTCAAATCCATTAATTAACGAAAATATGAGATGGAATTTTAGCTCTTTAATTTTTTTTTAATTACCCCCCTCCCGTTCTACATCAGATTGGGGTTTCTCCATGCTTAGCCTCTCGCACGAACCATTCAATTAAAGTGAACTATCCAATTGCCAGTAAATCAGGACCAGTATGTCCAGCTTCTTCAGCTAACCCCATGAAGTATCCAACAACGAGGCTGAATGAGAGACAAAATTTTAAAAAACAAGGAGTTATTGAACATCAATATTGATGAAGAATATTTCTCTTTTAGTCAATTCTCTGCATCTTAGATGAAATATTGGAAAGAAATAATTCCAACAGAAGTGTAAAAAATGACATGATTAACGAGTTCATGAAGTTGTCTCTCTCTCAAAAAAAGAAGAGCTTCAAAACCTATTAGATTGGGCATTTCTACCATGGACTCAAATTGAGATGGATGAATCCTTATTTTGGATCGCTAGGGCGCTAAAGCTTGTCAACTATAGCAGCAATGAAGTCCCAGTTATACCATTAAGCTTCTTGAACAAGGTGCCACCATGGCTGACCATTATTTGGTATGTTGAGCGACAAATGATTGCCCATAATGTACTGACATTTGGTAATAATGAAACATGTCATGCCAATCACATGCATGACAAGTGCACTTGTTCGACACTTAATCTAAATATTCAATTAAAAAAATAAAAAAGTTAAAAGACGTGTATGTCTGCATACATGTCCTATATAAATAACTTAAATTAAGCCATATAGTTTATTTAATTTTAACATATATTACTTAAATAAGCTAAGAACTAATTAGCAATTATTTTATTTTATATATTTCACTTTATTTTTCTATAATTTTTCTAATTTTATTTTTATATAAAGAACTAATTTTCTCAACTTTAAGCCAAAAATCTATAATATCATATGACTATTGCTCTTTTAATTGAGTTTAGGTATTTAATAAACTTAAATATACTTTTTATTTTAATGAACAATAAAATGAATTTATTATTATTATATGAATTTAGTTCATATTATTTAATTAGTGTAATTATGATGTAATAAAAAATTTGGGAAGGGCCCCAATTTTTTTATTACAAAAACAAAACCTTACTAATCTTTAAAAACATATATGGGATAAGAAAATACAACAAAGAAGAGACAACTTAGAAACTTTAAAACAAACTCTTACATTTCAAAACATATAAAAAGAACACATACAAACATAAAGAAACACTTACAACCTTCAAGACCAAACTTAAAACAACCTAAAGATGCTTTTCTTTCATTTAGAAGAAGGATACAAGTGGAAGGAATACTTGTGGGTAGAAGAAGGGATTAGAAGCCAAGACGAAGGATAGGAGTAACTCCTAAGTTATCCCACGATAGAGAAGAAGAAGAAGTGGACAAAGCTCTCAAGCCTTTCCAAAAAAAACTTCTCAGGTTTTTATCCAAAAACTATCATCATAAGTAATTCTTTTTAAGCCTCGAAACATCTATATATAGGCAAGAGAGGGCAGCCAAACAGCCCTTAAAACATTAATTAAAAACTTATTAGATTTAGGGAAATAAAAGGCCAACAATCATAACATATCAGCCCTCCAAATGGTACAGCAAAACAGAGGAGAAAAGCCACAGGAACCAAGCAGCAATCCACGGAACCAAGCAACAATCCACGACACTAAAAAACCAACCAGCCGTGGGAACCAAAGGGCCAAGGCACGGGAAAATAGCCAGCCAGTCGTGGGAAACAAAGAGCCAAGCAAGGGAAAACCAGCAGCCATCCACGGGAACCAAAGGGCCAAAATCCACCATAATGAGCTTCCACTAAACTTACATAAATGAGCTAAACTTTTTACTTCAATAAATGAACTAAAAAATAGCTCATAATAAGCTAAATTTCAACTCAAAGAATTAATGAGCTAGCAAGTCCAAGAGTAGTCAAAACAAAAATTTAGGATTTGATTTGACCCCCCTTTGCCCACATCAAATTACTATAATTTTTTTTTTTTTAATTTCAAAGATATAGTATTATGATATTGTGTCCATTACGTGTCTGAGTCTTATTGTGTCTGTATCCATATCAGTACATCGTAACTGATTGTCGTTAGAAACCTAGATGTCTCCTGTGTTTGAGTTTTAGATGCTTTATTGAGTCAAACAAAAAATTGATCCTTTAAAAATTGTGTTGCATTGGCTTGGAAGTATATGTTTGCATATTTAGGAGGAGAACTTAATGGTACTTAATGATAAGCTTCAAACACCACCAAAATCTTTGCGTTACATGTGTATTTAAAGTAGCAATTATAAAATTTGATGTCTTTCGATGAGTGCGAATTGCTGTTTCATACAAACATAAAGAAACACTTACGACCTTCAAGACCAAACTTAAAACAACCTAAAGATGCTTTTCTTTCATTTAGAAGAAGGATACAAGTGGAATGAATACTTGTGGGTAGAAGAAGGGATTAGAAGCCAAGACGAAGGATAGGAGTAACTCGTAAGTTATCCCACGATAGAGAAGAAGAAGAATTGGACAAAGCTCTCAAGCCTTTCCAAAAAAACTTCTCAAGTTTTTATCCAAAAATTATCATCATAAGTAATTCTTTTTAAGCCTCAAAACATCTTCTATATATAGGCAAGAGAGGGCAGCCTAACAGCCCTTAAAACATTAATTAAAAACTTATTAGATTTAGGGAAATAAAAGGCCAACAGTCATAACATATCATCCCTCCAAACAGTACAGCAAAACAGAGGAGAAAAGCCACAGGAACCAAGCAGCAATCCACGGAACCAAGCAACAATCCACGAAACCAAGCAGCCAGCATAGGAAACAAAGGGTCACGGCACTGAAAAACCAACCAGCCGTGGGAACCAAAGGGCCAAGGCAGGGGAAAACAGCCAGCCAGTCGTGGGAACCAAAGGGCCAAGCACGGGAAAACCAGCAGCCATCCACGGGAACCAAATGGCCAAAATCCACCATAATGAGCTTCCACTAAACTTACATAAATGAGCTAAACTTTTTACTTCAATAAATGAATTAAAAAACAGCTCATAATGAGCTAAATTTCAACTCAAAGAATTAATGAGCTAGCAAGTCCAAGAGTAGTCAAAACAAAAATTTAGGATTTGATTTGACCCCCCTTTGCCTACATCAAATTACTATAATTTTTTTTTTTTTAATTTCAAAGATATAGTATTATGATATTGTGTCCATTACGTGTCTGAGTCTTATTGTGTTTGTATCCATATCGGTACATCGTAACTGATTGTCGTTAGAAACCTAGATGTCTCCTTTGTTTGAGTTTTAGAAGCTTTATTGAGTCAAACAAAAAATTGATCCTTTAAAAATTGTGTTGCATTGGCTTGGAAGTATATGTTTGCATATTTAGGAGGAGAACTTAATGGTACTTAATGATAAGCTTCAAACACCACCAAAATCTTTGCGTTACATGTGTATTTAAAGTAGCAATTATAAAATTTGATGTCTTTCGATGAGTGCGAATTGCTGTTTCTTATAATTGGCCTCTAACAAGTGCCTCGAATTTCGATACGAAGATTTTGTTGTGTTGCCCCTTCATAGAGGAGATCATTGTATAAATTTTCCCTTCTCTAATAAGTAGGGCCAATTAAGGGGAATATAATTGTCGCTTGTCTAGCAAAGGAGTGCATTTAATTGTCCTTCTTTGTTGTGAGTATGCAAGGTCATTGGGATGATAACATGATGCACTAGGACTAGGTCAAAAACTATGAGTTGACTATTCATATTTCTTTGCCAATCAATTTTTTATTGTAAACCAATCCTCAATCTAGTTCAAGATCATCTTATTATATAAGGAATATCTTCAGGCATTTTTACTATTAATTTCTACATGTTTACTAAGCCCCAATAGTTTAAGGCCCAATTTGAGCACTTATTAGAATTGCTTTCCCATCTGATCACCCTTCAATAAATATTTTTTACTCGTGTTCTTTTAGCGAGTTCGGATTTTGGGTTTTATGATTGATGCCACTGAGGATGACTCCCACACACCACTGTCAATTTTGAAGGTTAAGGCATGCACAAATCACCCCTCCTTGCTTTAGGCCTTTGTCAAGCTTGTCCTCATCAATGTAGGAGTTTCTATGGATAAGTTAAGTTGCATGGACTCCAGCACTATCTAATAACTCTTATAAACTATTGATAGTCTTAGAAACTATTGATCAAGACCATGTTGAGATGAATTTCTTGTGATTAACAATTCTGTCCAATAGGAGTTGAACAATATGCTCATATTCAATGTTCGATTTCCTCGCCTGCTTGATGTACTTAATGATTGTCTCATCACATCTTTCATTTGGACGAGATAAATGATTGTCACTCTTTCAAAGGGTATAATTGAACCTCTTTCCTAAATATTTTCAAGTGTCAAAACCCTTAGGTGGCGAAAATGTCAAGTTAGTCCTGAAGTGTCAAAACCCTAATGCTCCCTAAGAAAGGATTAACTTATTAATTGATATATTAGAGGCTGTTCATTTTGGGCGGTGTCCCTAAAGCCTAAAATTATGCTGCCCCAAGATCTAATGTTGGAAGAATTACATCAATCTGAACATTTCACATATCAACAAGAGCTAGACTAATTGCATAAATAGGGGAATGCATAAATGAATTACTATTCATTAAATGTTTACATTGTTTTAAACCCAAAATGACATATTTACAATATTTATAAATATAATAAATGAGACCATCATTATGAAGAATACATCATGACTACAAAAAGAAAAAGAAAGATAAAAAGATGTAGAAAGAAACTCCAGCCTTCAGCCTAGAACAACCTCAATCTACAGAATCCTTACCATTGCCTGAAAACATGTAAAACCACATAATAAACACACAGCTCAACAAATAACCAATATTTAACCAGATATAATAAACATATATTGTAGGGATATATAGTAGTAAATATATCATATATTTAATATACATGACAGTCATATTCTCATCATATATCATAGGGGCTTCAAAATGAGTATTCGGGTAGGGTTTGGATCGAACCCAAAATTGACTCGGGTCCAATTCAACAAACCCGAATCCAACACGGTTTTGCAAACGTGTCAAAAATTTAGACCCGAACCCACTAACCCGCGGTTGCGAGAGCACGTGCTGCGAGCATTGAGCACGAGCTACGCTATTGTGGGGGAGAGAAGCCTTGTCGGACCACGTGAGTGTGCAGATGTGGGGTGAGTGCGAGCGTGCGGCCTACGCGAGCGAGCGATGGCAGCCAAGCGGGACCATGCGAGAGTGTTGTGGTGCGGGTGCGCTGTGGCAAGGGCGGCCTGACGAGACCACGCGGATGTGCCATGCGTGAGTTGCGGGGTGACTAGAGAGGTCAAATGAGACTCATATCAAATTCGGGTTAGCGGGTTGACCCAAACTCGACCATATGCTAAACGGGTTAACCCAAACCCGAATTTTCCAGGTCATGTCAATAATTGTCACCGCTAATATATCAATACATATGTTCATATCAGTACCCTTTCAATTTAGCTACATGTTACTCATATCAATACTATCATCAATCAATCAACCAATCTCACATTTCATTAGTCTTATCAATTATCAATCTTATCTATCATCAATCATTAGTCACATTTTTCATCAGGTGTATCTATCTTCTGTCATTACTCGTATATGTCATTCATATATATATTTCATATCATATATGCATATCAATATGAAATTCAACAAGGTAAGACATTCAACTTTAATTTGGTGTTTTCAAGATCATTTAAATCCCAATTGTTAGTTAGCTGACCACTTTAATTTAACCCCAATCATTTAGTTCATCATCAAACTCTATCTTATTATCATTATTCATAAATCTTAATCAATTCACACATGACTTTCAATAAATCAATGAAGAGTCATTGCCCTCTACCCGTCGGCATAATCGGTCAATTAGTTACCAGATATAACTAGAATTACACCACGAAACTTTTTTATTTTAAAGAAAGCATGTCAGCCCACTCTCCTATATAAGATATTAATGTTTTAATTGTCAAACAATATTAATTATAGTGTTGATTGAAAAACTTCCTAACTTACAAGCAAATGTCACATTCTTTCTATATCAATTAGATCATTTGCTCAATACAATACAATAAATATCTTATTTATATGAGGGTATTATGCCCTGAAATGCATGTTATGCCAAATGAACGACAATCATATGTATGTCATGATTTCATATCCATATCAGTACAGTAGCACCCGGATACCCGATCATTTTACAATCAACAGTTTCCCTACACATTTCATGTAAAATGTCATATCAACCAAAGCACCTGGTGAAAATTCAATATAAACCAGTCAAAATGTTCATAATATTGTTATCATCACATATCAAAAGTTACACAATAAAAATTCACTAAAATATGAGAGATTGCATTTTCACCAGATTCAAGAGAAAGAAATATACTAAACTCATAATCATTGAAAACAAAAATAGAGTAAAAATCACTTCCAATGAGAAGAAAAAAAATTTGTAACAGGAATGACGGACAAAAAAATGAGAGATATTCATATTAAGTATATAAAAAATATGATTTAGTGTTCAACGTTGCGGCGCTATGGATCAAATGTTGCGGCATTGCATGCTCAATCTTGATTTGCAGTAGAATAGAGAGCTCAGTGCCGCCACGTCGAATTCCAGTGCTGCTCCCCCAGTGCCACAGCTCGCCAATTCAAAATTTTCAGATTTTATTTTAAAATTATTTTCACAATTTCCGGCGTTACAAGTATACCCCTTAATCTTTGGCATTGTAAGAGCTTGTTGTAGCATGCTTAAAAAATTTCTTGTGGAGACATTTCCCCATTACCTTCAATATTTCTTAGATTTTTTTTTTGGTAGTGGGATTTTTTTTTCTCCTTCTTTTCTTTTATTATTGTCTTTTATAGGAGTCAGACAACTCAACTCACTAGAACTTCTTGAGCTCCCCAATCAATTATTGAGCTTGATCCACCATAGCTAAAGTTATTATTAGTACAAACAACAATCATTGTCATTAGAGTTGGACATGGAACCAGCTAGATCAACAATGAGAGTTGGGTCCACAAGTGAGCAATGATTATTTTTTTTTTCCATCTCATCTTATAAATCTTTTTTTTCAAAGGAGTAAGTGTCATCATCATGCCTGCAAAAAAAGGGCATTATATTGTGTTGAGACTAAAAAAAAAGGGCCAATAACAACCTAGTCCATCTCTTTGTAGATTACATTCATTTTTCAAACAAGGCCACACTTAGAGTTAGTATGGAGAAGATATCCGCCATCTTTTTAAGGAGTCCCAATTGTACCAACAATAACAAAAGTCTTGAAAAGCTAGCACCTTAGCATATTGAGATAATCACATTGGGCCTCTTGCCAAAACTTAAAGACACAAGTTCATTAAACTTGAGCAACAATTAGTTGAGCTGGAGATGCGAAACTCAAATCTACATTGTCACAACTTATAAATATAGATATAAAGCGAACAACTAGAACATTGAACTCTTAATTTGATTTATAGGTGTTTGACTTGCTTTATTATTTTGAATTTTAGTAGAATTTTTTAATTTCAATAATTTCAATATAAATGCTTGAGATATTTACCAATTATAAAAGTTTAATAGTGCCCTAATTGGATCCTTATCCCTTAAGATTTTTTAAAACCTATGCAGCGACTTGAGGCTAGAATCCTCTTTTTTTATATTTATATATGTCCCTCTTGTGGCTTCTATCAGTCCCAAGCCATGCAGCTTTTATTTCAATTTCTTATGTTTTTCTCAAGTGCAACTTCCCTATTTTTGTTTCACTACTTTTATTTCTAGCAGCTGTAAAACCCGCAAAACGTCGTTTTAGACCTCGCACGCTTTTCAAAGCGTCGCGACGAGTTTTAAGTGGAAAATTCGAGGATGTCGGATTTCGATGGAAATAATTTTGAAAAATTCTACGCAAAATTCTAAGAAATTTGATGTAAAGAACTTATATTTAATTTTGCTTAATTTAGGAATTAAAATTAAGAGAAGTTTCATAATGCCAATTCTACCCTTAAGGTTTGTTCAAGCATGGGTTGTTTAAGTAAGGGCATGTATGTCTTTTGGCTTTCCCCCATCTTCCTATTATGAGCCAACCGAGCCCTCATTCTCCCCATTCGCACGGTTTGAGCGAAAGAAACCGAGAGGGAGCGGACGGTAGGGGCGACGAGCAAGGGAGATCGAGCGGCTCCGGCGGCGGTTTCCGGCGGCCAATCTTGGGGAAAATCGTAGGGGAGACTAAAGGAAGTGAAAGGTATGCAATAGAACTAGGTTTTTCCCTCTCATTCTCAAGATTTTTGGAAGAGAAGATTTCTAGGGTTTGAGAAAAACTTAAGTTTTCTTTGAGATTCTTTTGAGAAAAGTTTAGGGAAGGTTAGGGGGATGTTTCTAAACCCTAATGTGCATTTTCTTTCATAAAAATATGAGTTTTGAAAATTAGGGTTTTTGCTTAAAAGTTGTTTCTTTGGAAATGTCTTCACAAATGAGGTTCCTATTAACCTAAGAAAGCTTCTAATTGAAAAATATTGAATGAACGACGAAATTTTTGAGTTTATGGATTTAGGGTTTTTCCCCAATCATGATATTTTTGATCCCCACGGTTTTCGTAGGTTGTAGGGAGGATTTTAGAAGCAAATATATGAGTTTTGCATGAAAAACCATATTTTCTAATTTTTGATTTATTTAATTCCGAAAATTTAATTTATTTTAAGGATGTTTTGAAGGTGAGGAAGGGTGTGGTATGTTTAGAATCTAAAGTGTTGGCCTAAACTTTTAATGAGAAGAAAGGGGTTGAAAGATTTCATGAAAAATGGGAAGGGTTTGTTTTGGAACTTAAACAACATAGAAAGGTCTTTATTTACTTTAGAATTAAGGTTTAGTTTATTGTGTAGAAACTAGTCACTAATGTATTCTTTAATTATTTCTTTTAGATATAAATTGAGTGGAAGGAAAGAGTTGATCGGACAAACGAAAAAGGGACACGGATTGAGGTAGGTGGAATGGAAGTTTTTATAAATAATAGCTAACATTTCTTTCATTGCATTTACATAGAAATGGTAAATTCCTTCATGCTTATTATGATATCTTTTTATGACTCTTGCTTCTTTGTAAATGTTCATGGATACCCAAAGCAAAGGCAAGGATTTTCACTTTATGCAAATGGACAACTCATGAATGATCCTCATATTCTTTTCTTTACTTGTACTACACATGTTTTTCATTTACATGCAAATGACATGAGCATAGCAAGCATACACATTCATATGGAAACATACACTTGTTTAATTCATGAATGGTTTAATTTAAAGCATTTCTTATGGTTATATAAATACTAAATGTATGTGCATGTTGACGCGGGAGTATCACATGGAAAAGGAGGCTCTTATGAGCCATGGAAAAGGAGGCTCTTATGAGCCATGGAAAAGGAGGCTCTTATGAGCTATGGAAAAGGATGGTTCCTATGAACCAATGGAAAAGGAAATGGCCAATTTATATGTACCTGATCAGTACAAGTGATACTCCTGAGACGTTCATATCCATATCAGTACAGTAGCACCCGGATACCCGATCATTTTACAATCAACAGTTTCCCTACACATTTCATGTAAAATGTCATATCAACCAAAGCACCTGGTGAAAATTCAATATAAATCAGTCAAAATGTTCATAATAATGTTATCATCACATATCAAAAGTTACACAATAAAAATTCACTAAAATATGAGAGATTGCATTTTCACCAGATTCAAGAGAAAGAAATATACTAAACTCATAATCATTGAAAACAAAAATAGAGTAAAGATCACTTCCAATGAGCTGAAAAAATTTTTGTAACAGGAATGACGGACAAAAAATGAGAGATATAACTGGAGAAAGAGAATTCTCAAGTTGTAATTAGTAGAAGAGAATTCCAAGGACCTTTCTTTATAAATAAGGGTCTGGAGCATTCTAGTTAATAAAATTTGGATTAGAATGACATTCTAATTGCATATGCTATTTTTGCTACTTCTAGAAGTCAATTCCTTTATTAATAGATTTTGAGAGAGGTCATCTCCTCGTACAAGCAAGTAGCTTGTTTCATTTTGGTGAGTTCCTTTAGAGTCTTATATTTTCTTCCATATTTTATTTGTGGTTTGAATGTATGCTTAATTTTAATCAAATTTGATACAGTCTAGTTTTCAACAAATATATGAATTTCTAAGTGTTCCATGATTTTCTAGATCTTGAATCTCTAACCTTACCTGTAAGGGAATGCAATAAGACTCATTTAAATTGGTTTAAATTGTCAAATGCTAAGAGTTTGTGATATAAGAATTCTGAGAGTGTTGCACAATTTTCTACGTCTTATATTTTATATATACATAGGAAATCTTAAACCCTAAGATGCCTTAAACTAATATTTGATGATATCAAAGCTTAAGCTTATGTTACTATATCAAATAGAAGTTGGGCTCAATATTAAGGTCGTCAAAAGGATGTACTTTTAGAAAATATGAAAAAATAATTAAATGAGTTTATATAGAAACAAGACTAAAAGAAGCATGATAAAATCAAGTTCAACAAAGAATTGAAAATTTGAAAACTACTCGTTATCAACCTAATGAACAAGATATTGACTTCTTAAATAAATAGTTCAATTTGAATGTTAACCTAATTAAACCACACAACATCAACAAGGTAGACATAAACAAAATAGTACATGACAACGAAATCTATGGAAATAATAGACATCAGAGGTATGATTTAGCTGACATAACTAAGAAAATGAAGTATCATCCTCATTTGATGGGAGAATCATAGTGTTTTTAAATTAGGTTATAGAAAAGAATAATTTCATTGAACAACACCATATCTGATGAGCATCAAGTAAGATTTACAAGTGAATATTAATAGGGCAAGCTCTGATATGTTAGATAAGCATGGAAAAAAACGAGAAATGCTTGGTAGAGAACCTAAAACAACTTGTGTTGAAATGAGACATTACATTTAAAGAGAATATACCACTTTGTCATTTCATAATTCTTTGCTTAATAATTTTAATGCTTTAAAATAAGAAATGAAAACAATTATTGAATGTATGAATTTATTTGAGTTAATGATGTGTTCTAATTAGTAGTGGATCTCAAAACAATACTATCTAGTATCTAGTTTCAAGTTTGACTTGCAATCTAATATTAAAAAGATATAACACCTCATAATTGTAACAATTGAAAAAGCTTTCCAACTTGCATTAAATTTTGAGTAATATTTAAACATCCAACTAATTAGAGATCAATCTAAAAATTAAATCTCCAAGACTCCCCCGACAATTCATATGGCAAATTTAATTTTAGAGTATCAAATTTGCCAACTTAGCCCTTGATCATACAAAATTGATAAAAAAAATTTCCCTAATGTAGAAATTGTGATACAAAATTGATCCCGATTTAATCCCAAAGGGACCATTTTGGAACAATTTTATATAATCGAGTAACTAAATTGAACAAATATGATAATCTACAACTAGATTGGCTACATACTAATAAGAAGGGGGGAGGGGGACTATTTTGGATTTTAATCCATATACATAATAAAAAGTGTCATATCATTAAAATACTTTATCTCAAAAATATTAGAACTACTCCATCCAAATATAGTAATACCATTAGTAATAATAAGGATAATAAAGTAAAACCTTTGACTAGTACGTCTTCTAAAACCTTTGCAAAAGCATTAGTTTAAATGCAACAGATTGGTCATAATGCAAATGATTTTTTTTTTTAATTTTTATTCTTTTAGTCATAATGCAAATGAATGTCGAGGTACAAATTTATATTTTTATGCAAAAATATAGATGATAAGGAATCAATAAAGGAGACGACATTCATGAATTTGATCAAAAAATAAATGATTTTAAAATCTTAAATTTGTGTATTCTTCAAATACTCAAAGATGCATTATTGCTACATCTAAATTTGAATTAAACTGAAAAAAAAACCACAAGTTTATTTAAAAAATGAGGATAAAATCTATAACCATATCTTTAGATAGAGGAAATTGCATAAATGTTGTAGCTACATTGACTACTGATTATATAAAATTTTAATATGAATCAAATTCGCAACCATATAAAATGGCATGGGCAAACAAGGTTTCCATTTTTATTACATAAAAATATTTACTACATTTTAATTTGCTACATGTACTGATAAATCTAGCATAATATTTTGATTATGGAGATAAAATATATAATCTTGGGTACCAGTGAGCTTTATCTTAGCTGACATGCTCCCTAGTTCCCAGGGAAAAGGTTATGGGTTCATACTCTAACTCATGTGATATGCTCCTTTAAGCTGCTTATATGGAGGTTAGCATGTTTCTTGGCTCCCTGAACTTGCGCCAAACATACAAAAATAAAATATTTGGGATAAATTTCAATAATTAAAAAATATATATATATTTTTGGCTTTGGTCGTCCATAGTTAAATGATATAGATGTTACTCATTTTGAAAATATTAATACCAATTTGTTCAAAAGTAATGAAATAAGAAATCATGAAGCATACTAAGCTTAGAAATAAGTTTTTTTCGCCTACAGAATAATATAAGCTTTATTAACTCCTTTCTTTTCTAGAACTCTCCACGGCACTTCTCTTGAAACTTTAGCATATGCTTTCTCTAAATCAATAAATATCATATGTATGTCCTCCTTATTAGCTCTAAAATTCTCCATCAAACCTCTCAATAAATGTATAGCTTCCATATTAGACCAAACCAGCATGAATCCAAATTGATTTTGATAAAAATTAGTATCACGTAGTAACCTAGGCTCAATTGCTCTCTCCCATAGTTGTAATGTATGAAACATTAACTTAATTCCGCTATAATTCGCACACTATTGTGCATCACCTTTATTCTTAAAAATAGGTACCAACACACTCCACTCATATAGCATCTTTTTAGTCTTCAAAATAACATTGAAAATTTAGTAAACCAAGAATATCTTTCACCTCCTACATTTTCATACCTCTATTAGAATATCATCAGGTCCAACTACTTTTCCATACTACATTCTTTTAAGTCTCTCTAACTTTGGTCTTACTAATACGATGGTAAAAACAAAAATCTATATTTTCACTTAGGATACTAAGGTCACTAAAGTATGTTGTATTCTCATAATTCTCATTAAAAAGCTTATTGAAATATCTCATCCAACTATGTTGAATACCCCTCTTCTAATAAAAATACTTTTTGATATTCATCCTTAATAAATTCCTCAATTGTTATAAATTAATACTTTCTGTAGAAGATAAATATAACTATCAAAACTATGTAATTTTCAAATAACATATGATGAAATAACTTGATTCAAAAAATATATCACAACCAATACCAATGGATGCAAACTTATTATTGATCCTTTATTTAATTTTGCAATGACTCTTGAAAAAATCGCTTTTCCCTTTGATGCATATCAACCTAAAACTAGCATTTATGAATCATATACAAATTTTTTTCATAGTTATATACATGTTAACTAATCACTTTCGCATAAAAGAATTTTATAAACTTTTTTTTTTCAAAAATAAAATAAAATAAAATTGTTGATCCCAGCATGTGGCTTTGAAAGCCATTGTTTCATTAACCTATACATTTAATTTCTGTGTATGATGCATAAGCTGGTTATTCTACAATTACAATAATCCTTAAAATCCCTTTTGTTCTTAAAAAACTAGTACAAAAGTTTATTCTTAAATCATCGCGCATCCTCTAACACTTCAAGATTGCTATGAAAATATTTATAATCAAACAACTCGAACACCTACCACGATAACTCTCCAAATTTCAAAGAAGATGCTAACTTCAACATTCACCTTTATAAGTCTTTCAAAACACTCTTTTAGACCAATCAATAAAATTCTGTGTGACCTACTCATAGCATTCTTCTTAATCTTTTAATAACTCTGGTTTTATCGTTTTCCAAGGTATCATTCTGATTTTTTTTACTTGATGTCTTCACTTTTCATGAACCTATCATTTTCATTGTTAATCATCAAATTCTATAAAAGTCTATGGATATTCTTTATTTTTTCCCAACTACATTCTATATTCCATTCCCCCTTCCCTAGTAACTACATCTATGATTGTAATTCAAAAAAAATAAAAAAAAATTAAGGCAAAACAATATGAATAGCACGAGTATTTCTATGTGTAACAATTGCGGCTTAATGCAGCAGAATTTTGTAACGATGATAATAAAAATAGCATAACACGATGATCATCAGTATGTTATAAGTAAAGTTACAACAAAAAAAGTCATGTCATAACCCTCAATTTAATTTTTGTAACAATGGAACATCAACTTCAACAGCTGCATATAACGGATGTTGCAATGGATGTTCCGTAGTTAATCATGTCATATACCAGATTCTACATACTGCACGAGTGATACTGTGCGTAATCCGGAAGCAAGCTTAACGCTCGATGAAAAATTCTATTAGCCTAGAAAACAAACGTCAATCAACTAACTAATAAAGCCCCAGTTCATACAAGTAGGACGCCATCACCCAGCAATTTGGTCTCAATTACTCTTCAAACAAAGCCAAACTACGGTCAACTCCCGAAAACTAATAATAAATGCAGAGAAACTAAAAGCGGAATAGAATAAATGGAGGGAAACAAAAAATTCCACTAAAAAAATCTCATAAACCCTAGGAGGCGAGCCAACAACTTAGTTCGTAAGTAAGCAGAAGTCAAATTAGGGCATATGCACGTAATTATAAATTATCGCAAAAAGAATGGCTGGATGAGCAAAAAACCTAGCAAGGATCGAAATCCGACCTTCTTCCAGCCAGCAGGGGCTGGCAGCTCCACGGAGTCGATCTCCTTCTCCACCATTCTTATTCCTCCCCCCACTTTCTCTTCTCACAGTACACGAGCTCGCGATTCCAGGTAGATTTCCCGCTTGTCGGCCGCCAACAAAATCCCCCCAAAAAGGTGATATATATCCGTTAAAATTAGGAACAAATCTAGATTTCGGCCGCCGATCTCGCTCTCGATCGCCGCGGCGGAATCATTGAGAGCCATAATCGGAATGAATCCGGCGACTCAAGTCCGTGGTGATGCAACGTGTACCCGTTCGATCGAGACGGGTGTTTCCATAGCGATCAGCCTAATGCTGACTAATCATTTAAAACATTATTTAATTTGAGATTTTATAAAAATATTGTAATTTTTTACATATTTACATAAATACCATTTAAATTTCATATTTCATATTTACTCAAAAAATTTATTTATACAATACTACTTAATTATTTATTTATATACCAAATAGCTAAATTCAAATTAATTTTAACAACATACTATATCTAAATAGCATTAAAATTTAAGCAGATAAATTTTTATTTCACTTTAGATAACATTTTTTTATCTAATTTGGTTATTATAACATTATATGAATAAATATTAAATTATTTATCTTCATAACATATTATATCTAAATAACATTAAAATTTAAGCATGAAAATATAAATTTCATTGATCATATCATTGTGTAAGTAAATATTAAAATTTAAATATTATATGTATAAATAATTAAATATAAAAAAATAGATAATATTTATCAAATCCCTCAATTTAATATAACATCATAATAGCAAAATCATATCAATATATACCTAAAAAAATATATTTCATTTTAGATAAATTAAATATAGCAATATTTTTAATTTAATTATTGATACATCATCACAAATTTATCTTGATCGGGCACAAATCTCGAGGCAAAAAGCTAGGTGTAAACTTCAAAGATTAAATTCAGGAGCATCTGGACTCCGATTTCAGCGAGCTTATAGTCAAACTGAGCGTCTCGAAAACACGAACCCAATGACACCAAATTCAACCCAATCTGAGCCCCAATTAGTCCAAATCAAGGACCCGAAGCGCTGTTGGAAGATTCAAACCACAATTTGAGTTACCAAACGATCTACGATTTTAACAAGCTTATACTCGAATCGAACGGCTCGACAAGACGAATTCAACGAGCCCAAGATCGCCGAATTCCTACATCAATAAGACCTTCAAATGTCCCACGAACGGTGCACGATCGAAGGGTTCAACATCAACCGTCCATTCGACCACTCCCTATTCGCCCCTGATCTCACACCTATTTACAAGCTATGTCATCCAGAAAAACTATAAATAGAGTCCTCATTCTTCACAAGGGGGAAGGAAGTGAAGAGAGAGAAGAAGAAGAGAAAGGGGAAAGGGAGAATCATCTCCTCCTCGACCACCGCTGGAGCTCTTTATATATTTAATTTTTATAATTTAAATATACAATCTTATTACTAAATATAATTTAATCATAAATTTCAATAAAAAATGAACATAATTCACTAAATATTATTTAAATTGTCTAATAAAAATCATGTTTCAATAAGAAAAAAAAAAATCCATCTAATTATTTATTTGATATTTGCAATGTAATATTCATACCACTAATAATATTAAAAAATTTATAAAATACATAAGATATATGAAATTAAATATTAATTATGTAAATAAGCAGCCATTAACAAGTTTTATTCGAACAATATCAAATTTCTCATCCAGTGCACTTTTACAAAATAGCTATTACAAAGCGAGAAAACTTGCACAGGCATGGAAAACAAATGGAGAGAAAGAGGCATCAAAGTAACTCAAGTACCTCAATGGAAGGGAAAATTACTCGTCATCCGGGGCCCGTGCATCTGGGTGACGTGGCATATCCAGATTCGCCTCCGGACGGTCCGAAGTTGATAAGCACATTAAACTTGGAATGTAAGATTTCGCTTGGGACGGCTTTCTTACTGTTACTTAAAGCAGTTTTTTAGTAAAAAATTAAAATTTTTGTACTAAAAAGCTGCTTTAAGAAGTAAGAAAGACCTCCCAAGCGAAAGCTAAATCAACTATGATCAAGGCTTCTTTTGTTCATTGATGAAAGTTCCCACGCTCTTAAACCAGCCCATGAGGTTCCGATGGTCTTTTACATAAAGCCAGGCTTGGAGAAATCGGAAGAGGCTCTCGTTTACACCACGTGCCTCAATAAAAAGGTGAAAAGCATCCCTTAACTTCTGATCCAATTCTCTGCGTAATTTAAATAGCATGTAGTCAGGAGCACAACAAGATGAAAACACAATTGTGGAAGTTGCCACCGCAAGCACGATAAGTAAGCTTCATTTGGGACAGCTTTCTTACCGCTTTCTAAGACAGGTTTTAGGACAAAAAATTTTAAAACCAAAGAAATTTGTACTAGAAAGCCACTTTAAAAAGCAGCACGAAAGCTGTCCCAAACGAAGCCTAATACACTCGCAGATGGTACAGCGAGTGCGATGACGGTGAAGCCTGAAGCAAAACTTGAGCATGGGTACATTAAAACTAAGGAAACTTTGAAAAAGGAGGTCCTATGAGAAACAAATTTATCATAATAATACACTAAAATCAAAATTTAATAGAATTTTATGATCCAGTGCTTTGTGCATAAATAGTACATCTAAAAATGATTATGTTAGCCAGTTTTATTCACCCAAATATTTGGGGTTGGGTGTGTGAACTTTCTTCTTTTAGTCACTTGAGATTTTCCATCCATTCTTCATAAATTACTTTGAACAATTTTCATTCATTCTGTCCTATCGTTTTTTTTCTTCCTAATGCTTTGACATAATTTTATTTAAATATATAATGAGTGCATTTTCTATTATTTATTGGACATATTAAAATATATTTAAGGCAGCTTTTGTTGCATGAGAATAGAAAATGTGTTTTAGAAAACTAAGATTTCATTTTCACGCACTGCAAGTGTGAGAATGAAATCATCAGTTATGAGAAAATTTTAAGAAGATATGTGGCATTTAAATCAATTTTATTGTCTAACTACATCTAACCAAATAATGAATTTAACAAACTTCATAATTTTTCAAAATAAGATTTCTAAATTCAAGTAACTAAGTGATCCTCAAGTTCCCTTGTATTAACAAGAGGTTTAGATTTTCCAATTGATGATTTCTATCATTTTTCACTTTTTTAATTGCTTAATGATTGATGTGTGTGCTAGATTAAGATTATGTCAGGTTTGATACAATCTTAGTTGTACAGCGCTAATTTATACATAATCTTTGATACATACTAGTTTTCATTTAACGGTCGTAGAATTTTATGATTGTTCGCCGATTTTTTTTTGCGAAATTTGATATTGTACCAACTTTTAAATTGTCGTTTGGAATGAATAAAGTGGGTTTTCTTATTTTGCATCTAAGGTGAGTAATCTTTGCTTAGGCTCAAAGTTTGGGATCTATGAATTCTAGTCATTTGTGTTTTTTTTTTTTTTTGCATCGCATCCTAGATTTATGATAATAAATCCTAGAGTTTAGACCCTAAGGCAACTTGTATCAAGTCGGCTTTATGAATCTTCCATTCATTCTTCGTAAGTATTACCGGGGGTGTTAAACTATCCTTCTCAAAACATTTGGAACAACTTTTCTTCATATTACCATAGAATTATAGCCAATCCAATGCCTAAACCTCCAACTTTTTTATTCGCCAAATGAGTGTACATTGTATCATTCATATCCAAACCACTAAGAACCTGGTTGTTTTTCAATGAAGAATGATGTTTCCAAAAGTAGTGATTTTGCTTTCATGGATTTGTATGTGAAAATGAAAACTTGCATTTGCAAATGGTTGAGATGGTTTGTAAAGTTTCGATGCAATTTTGAAACTACAACTATAGAATCAAACATTTATCCCACTACATGGAGATCCAACCGACTTATTTAGCATATTTAAAATTTTCTCAAAAAATATTATCTAACTTAAAGCAACCAATGGGCCCAAATTTTTTTTGCAATTCTAATATAATTATTTCTTAATTTAGCCACACATCCATTTTAATATTCTCACATTTGAATGCTATTTTGGTAGCTATCAATGACATTTTTTTTCTCTCCACAACATCTCGAATCATACAACATCATCAACCTAATTATAATTTTAAGAAATTTATTTTAACTTTTCATGATATCCACTAATTGCATAATACCCTAGAAGTACTCCATTTTAACCATATAAATTAACATTAGAAATTAGATTCTCCTTCCTAAAATAATAGATCCAATACATTTAAACATATTATACCAATTTAGCACTTATCTTCTAATAATATTGATTAATACATATTAATATCATAGAGCTGGCCCAAAAATGACTAATTTTAAGACCAGTCAAAAAGAATCAAATTGAGATACTAAGAAGTTAAATACTTAAATCATACCAATTCTCAATCCCTTTTAAAATCATATATAATTTTGCTAAAATTTAGCATATTTTTTATTAGCTTTATTGTATTAGATCATCTTTAAATATGATTTCATAATATTTGATCTTATATTTGGAATCATATTTCTACAAATAAAGATCCATGGCTTGTATTCATATCATTGGTTAAAATGATTGACATTTGACATTAGATTAATGAATTGATTTTCAAGACTATTTGTGTTATCTCTTGATCTAGGTTATGTATGTAGAGATTCTCCTCTTTCTCTTCACAACTACATGAATTTTGTATTAGAGCCAATTTAAACCCCTCTCTTAAATTTCATACACACTTGTTGATTCTCCATCCTCGATTTCAGTTTCTATTCCATAAGTTCTAAATTCCTATAAACCTAACTATATCTTACACTCAATTCAATAACATTTTCTCTTGTTAAACCTCAATTTTTGACAATATCACATCTCATAAAGCCCCATTCATGTTTACTCTTCTCCATGACTTCACGATCTCAACAACAACAACAACAACATCAAGCCTTTATCCCACTACGTGGGGTCGGCTACATGAATCCTTTTTCTCCATTGTGTCCTATTAAAAGTCAAATTCTCGTTTAAATCTAATAAAGAAAGGTCATTACTACCCTTTGATTCACACTCAGATAGCATAAATCCAATTTGAGCTTATTTCCTCATAACTTGCATCAACGCTCAACTTCAACAATTCTATGTGCACCACTCATGTGTTTGTTCAGTCATAGGCGTCCTGATTCACACTCAGACCACCTAGTGATCGTAGCCACATCCAAACAAGAAAAACCAAGAAGGTCTTATTGCAATCTCCACAATGTCTAACCACTAGCCTCTACTTTTATGAATGTTACATACCTCTATGATGTCCTCTCCATGTACCTTGAAAATTTCACATTGTGAACCAAAGATCTCCTAACAATTACATATCTTTAGTCATCTTTTGAGACCAACTTAAACCAAAGATATCACTGTCAATCTCCTCATCATCACACAACAAGGTAGCCTGCTACCATCCTCACCAGCTTCAACAAATAGACATCAAGTACAAAAAAAATTCTCTGAATCTCCTTATTGGTCATACTTTTTCCTCCTAAATATAATTATAGCCACCAATAAAGACTTTAACATTTCTCTTTACTACTATATTCTCTCCACTTCATATGTTTTAATGATATCATATTATTAAAACCCACTTTATCATTCTCATATTTACTTACCAAAAAAATTATGCTTTGGATGTCTTACATATCCTTTCAGATCTCCTTGCATGCATATGATATCTATGATACTCATTCTCTTAATAAAGTGCAAAAGTTATGATGATGATGATTATGATTATCCTAATTATTTCCTTTAAAGATTACATAAATCAACTTCATTTACAACTATGATGATCTATCTCATCCTCATCTTCAAAGGTTTCACAAGTTATCCTATATCAATTCATCTAGTGATAACCTTTGCATAAACATCTTAAAGGTTTTTCCTTTCAATCACAAGCAATTTTAAAACATAAATTTAATATATTCCTTTAGCCCCCACAAATATCAGAACCTTGTCCATTTCAATAGAATTCCTCATCTTCAAAGGTTTTAAAAGTTATCCTCTACAAATTCATCTAGTGATAAGCTTGCATATACATCCTTCAAAGGCTTTTCCCTCCAATCTCATGCAACTCTACCACATTGGTTCATTAAGAATAGTTAATACCTAAGTTTACTATTATGTTTGAGATTAAGTTTAAGATATTATTGGAAATTAAGTGAGAACATATGTTTGATGAAGTCATTTAACATGAAAAATATTCTTTTCAGGAGAGAATGCTTTCTATAGATTCTTGAAAAGATAAACATTTTGATGTACAACAACCCAAAATTGATACTTTCCAACTTCTATAAGTGCCCTCTCCGGTTCACTTGATATTCTCCAACTAATGGAAGTGATTCCTTCTCCAATTCACTTAATATTATCTTGGAAGCATACACCACTTCCAATAATTATAATTTGCTTCAACCACACCTACCAATATTCAAGTTTGTCATGCCACTACCACCATCATTATCCACTCCAATGTTGTTCCAAATTGTAGAGTTTCACAAATATATAAAGTTTGGATCCACTCAACAACCAAGCATCAAGATATGTGTATTCCTTGGACTTCCACATTTTGATGTTCCCTATATTGCATGCCCCTTTCTTCATCACCTTATCTAGTGATGCCACCTCAATATTGCCTGCCTCCTGCAAACTCTTTAGAAACGAGTTATTTGCTAGTCAAGTAAGTTTATGAAATACAATTAAATTAATATAATCCAAAAAGACTATTTTTTTATAGACTAACCAAAAGAGTCTAATAAGGGTCTAAAATAGCTAAATTAGACCATTTTTAAAGCAATTTTAGAAAATATTTAATTTTGGCCAAATTTCTCATTAGTTTACAAAATTATGTTGAATTATGCTTTTTCATAATCTTATGAGAGAATTTTAATCTTGATAGATTAAATTTATTTTTCTATATGTTATTATAATCCTGCTATAATTAAAAAGTCTTAGGTCACCTCAACCACTTCTAAAATTAGTCAGTCTTCATCAAGCATATCTTAAAAATAACTTTTAACATAGCTTTAGCACAAACATCTCTTCATTAATGTGAATCAAAGCAATTTTCACAATATTCAATCATATACACTCTCAAGATCAATAAAAAGTATATAAAAAATAATTTTTTGTTCTTTATACTTTTCTATTATTTGTCTTAAGAGAAAAAATGCTATCATATTACATTTCTTTGGCATGAAACTAAATTTATTCTACAAAACTGGCGTAACTTTACTAAGCCTGTATGTATAGAAAAAGAGGAAGTGGCTAGTTTATGCTCCCTCTTCATCTTTGTCTAATTTATGGCCTGATTCATTACACGATTCACAAAGTTTTAAATAGTTAAAATTCCAACCGTCCCTTAGCCCTTCATACCGCAGACAGCGTGAGAATCCACAAGAGGCTCACCTGGATCACACTGTTAAATCTCAACTATCCCTTGACCCTTGATCCCATGGCTAGCATTGGGATCCGTAGGAGGCTCACCCGGATCACGTTGTTCTCCTTCTATATTTAGGTGGCTGATTTAGGAAGGATTATATTAAGGCAATTATGTATGATTCTATAGTTATTTGTTTCTTTATTAAGATATCTTATATAGATCTATAAATAGGGATAATTTTGTATAATAAAATGAAGCTTTTATCCTCTCATTAATCCCCCATCAATCCCAATCAAGGGCTGCCGCCCCTTACCTCTCCTATCTCATTAAGTACCCCATTTAAATCCCCAAATCAAGTCCCTTCCCAAGCAAGCCGCCGGCCCCTTCCCTCTCTCTCAAAGTTACTACTTTCTACCCTATAATTCCAAAGCTAATCCCCTAGGTTTCTCCTCCCACATAGCTTCTACTTCAAGGTTTTGATCCTCCTAAGTTGCTGTCCAGAATTCTTGGACTTCTTTCAGGCTGCTGTCTTCCAGTCCTCCTGAAGACCACCCTTTGCTGTCCAAGAGCCTCCTGCAGCCCACAGTTGCTACCCAAACTTTGTTGTACATCTCTGGGCTGCTGTCTAGAGAATTTCAGCAAGCGAAACTGCTGTCCTGCCCTCCGAAAATCTACTCCTTGCTGCCCAAGAATTCCCGATCCCTCCTAGTACTTGTCCATTCATATATGGCGGATCCAGAACGTGACCATGGGTTTGTTTACAACGATCAAGGTCAGGTTGATATCCTCAAATCACCGTTCTTCGACCTCAACTTGAAGATTGATCAAACTGTAGAAGAATACGTTGAGAGGTTCGTCTTCACCCTCGCCGTCGCTATCGACAAAGAACTCTCTTCTGTCCAGTAGCAGATCATTTCTAAATCTTGATCAAGGTGAACTTCTCCTCCAAATCTTTTACTTATCCAAGTCTTCCCGCTAATATGTGACATCATAAGGGGTTGTGTAACCTATCTCCATTTAGCCTACATCAATAGTGTGAGTGAAGAGACTCTAATAGTGTCTAATCTTATTGTTAATTTAGGAATTTCTATTGAAACTCCCCCATGCTATGCTAATTTTGATTAAAATTGATTATTCACGATTCTAAAGTCTTACATGTAGTTTGACCTAAGCTGTAGTCATCTTTCTAATGTTTTAACCTTTGTTTAAATCACGAAAAGTAAATATAATTATTATTGCTTTAGGTTAGAAGGCGTGTATTTTCAACATTACATATTTAATCAAGCATTTGTTCTACATCAATAACATTCACAATGAATTTCAGAACAATTATTTTTTAAAAAAAATTTAAAAAGTCTAGGGTGTCCTAATCTTTATGCTATAATATAGCTTCATCGTTGACAAAGCTTGAACTAGTATTACATAACCCATGTGTTTTTTTATTACAAGAGGTTATTCCATCAAAAGTGTCAATGCATTTCTCTAATAATTCAATCATCTTCCTCAGGCTCTAGTCCTTAAAGACATAAAAAGAATGAAGGAAAAATCTGAATAGTGGAATCTTCTAATATCTTGTTGAAAAAAAAAATGAAGATTACTCGCAAGTTTTTGAACATGTCAACCATATTTTAAGGTTTTTTCTTTTTTTTTAGATATTGATATGCCCTTTTCAAACAATTGATGAAACACTTCCCTAAGCAATCCTAACTTTTCAAGGACGGGACATAAAAAATAGGAATTAAACAACTGAAAACAGCTAGTCATATGGTCAAAAGCCGCTAAATCTATGATCCCCAGATTGATTTCCTCAAGGACAGAAAGTGCAATAGACGAGCTACATTTTGGTGCCACTGAGCTAGGAGACAAATTAGATTTCAACAATTTAGTTTGGTCAAACTATTTTTTGTTGAATTGAGAAGATTTAACCTCATGTGTTGTGGGTGTATTCTAGCCATAGGATTTGATTAACCTATTGTTAGAAGGCTTTCCATGAAGTTTGTAACACATCTCCCGGATATGGCATGATTTCTAGCAGTAATCATAGCATAAATTGTTCTTGTCTCCTATATGCTCATTGCAGAAAAACTTGCTGCTGACTTGTGTTCTAGTAACTATTAATGCATACCCGGGTAGCGCCTGCAATTTTCTTCCCAAGCATTACCTATAACATATCTCCCGTATATGATGCGATGTGCAAGTATTGCTCCAAATTGAGCATCCTACCATGCAAAAAAAAAAAAAAAATGCATGTATAGTGTTAGAGTTATTAAAATTATAATGATGTTACCATATAATATTAACATATGCTCAATATTTCTAATGAAAGTATAATTTTGTCACTAAATATATACTTATATGGAATGTATTCTTATTTATTGTATTTTTCGTATTACCCTATTCTCTTACCTTTACATTAGCATATTTGTACCATCACTAGAATCAATCAAATAAAGATGTAGTATTTTATGGCAAATGTCATGATATCAACACCAGAATCATAAGCCTTTGTCTTGCCACTCACCGCTCTACTCTAGTATCTTGCAAACCTTGTTGTTCATCACTTTCTATTAAAATGGATTATTGTTGTCATCTTTGGCCAAGGACTAGCCCAAGATTTTGGGGATCCACTTAGTTCCACTCCCACTCTTCATCTCCCTAGTCTCGATAGCGACAGCTTTTGTCTTCACCATTTGATCGATGCTCGGATCATGGTCCCACTTTCAGCAACATTTTCAACCAGCATCATCTCTTTTGTCTCCCAACATTTTCAACAATCATCATTTCCATCCTTCATTCTCGACTCATCCAACATCAAGCCAACAACAACGTCTTCCAATCTCATCTCTCACTTCGCACAAAATCTCGGCTCTACTCAAAGCAACTTTGGGTGGGGACCATCACAAGAGCAAGCTCAAAGGTCATTGTCATTGAGGTGACAAATCAACCAATAAGAACAAATGAAGGAAGCTCCCACAAAATAGCAAGTATAATAATGAGAAGCATAAGGAAGATAGGGTCAAGAGAAAAGGTTCATTATATTCACTGTAAACTTAGAAGTTAGTCAAATAGAGATAATAGAAGTATACATCCGAGGAAGAGGTCAAATAGTGGTGTGGCCAAACCCAAGGACTTTTTTTTTTTTTTTTTTTTTTTTTTTTTTTTTTTTAATTATAAAAAAAAAATAAGGGTAATTTATATCATAATATAATATATATATAAGAAGTTAAACTTGTAGCATTGATGAGTCGTGCTAACAATAAAGAAAATAAGATATTATGCTAATTAAACACCACCCAAATCTATATGATTTGGGTCGAATAAAAAAATTCAAAGTTTAGAGTAGCCAAGTAGCATTGTAAGATTGCCTCAAGAGGCCATTCATTGATAAAGTTTCAAGTAAGGCTACATCCCCATAATGTACGTCAAATAATTCCAAACAACCATTATTTATAAAATAAGAATGTTATGAGCTGCAAAAGGAACAAAATGTTCCACATGATTATAAACCATAGGGTTATCTACTTGTAGAAAACTAACTACCATAGCACTTGTGATCCCAACAACTTCAAAGGAGAAGAAGGATGTGAAGAAAGGCACCAAAAAAAAATAACTAATAATTGCAAGAAACCAAAAACAAAAAAGAAACAACCAACATGCCAATCTAGATATTGCAAAAAAAGAAAAAGAAATCATACAGGTTCAAGAAAGCAAAGTCAACACAAATGACACACCAATAGCAAAAGAAGGCTGGTTTGCAAAAGCAAATTGAATCTGCAATGAGGAATCATGGTTCATGAGATAATGGAGCATGGAGGCAATAAAAAATCATGCATGTATATCAGTACATTCATTTGCATGGCAAGCTAGTGTACATGAAAGCACTAACACAAGAGCCAGGATAATTTTTCTTTTATCCCTCTCCATGCATGGGCGAGCCTGAGAAAAAATCAAGGGAATTCCAAATTTAGAAAGGAGGAGAAGATAAGTAGAAGTTTAGAATGAGGATATTACGATTAGGAAGAGTTACTTCAAAAAAGAGGGTGTATCACTACTATAATCCCTATGAATAAAAAGAATATTCCTCCATTAATTATATTCATAATTTGTTAGTTTTAACCAAGTTATCACCTATTTTCCTTTTTATAAATAATAGCGTTTATTGAGCATTTTAGTATGCATGAAATAATCCAAGAAGCAATTTCTCCCCGTCTAGCTCACATTGTAACCCACATCTCCCTCTTCTCCCGAGTGATCAAAGCCTCTCTTGCAATTATGAGCACTGTCTCTCTCTTATTCTCTCTATACACTAAGAAGAGGGCCTTAATTTTGCAAAGTAAAAGACAAGAGGAAGAAAGAATGAGCTAAAGGAAAAAGAGAAGGAAAAAGAGAAGGAAAAATAAAGAATAGAAGGAAGAACATGGGTGTTAAGATTCTCATAATATTAGGAATTACTATCAAAATTGAAAGTAAAACAAGAATTGAGTTACTAATATACTAGTAGTGACACATGTCTAGAGCTATTGGGTTGATTGGTGTCCATCCACTAGTATATTGAGCTCAATTTGGCCTCTCGATGTATCAACCTCCTAACAAATTATTTTGAAGCCAACAGTTTGACTAGGACAAAGTGTGTATTGCACTCCCATGAGCCTAGGAGACTTCCAACATGGTCAAGCAAAATTCAAGAGCTATTGACTCACAAGGGCTTGATAAGGTTAAGTGGGCACTTGGTGTATGAAATTTAATGGTATTGAAAAATTTCATTTGAAGAAGGGTGATGCTTAATTTAAAGGACTCTCATCAAAGGTAATAATGATTAAGATAATAAATGGAATAGAACATAGTCCCGCATCTAAAGTGAAGCAAAAGGTGAGTTACTAATATGCCAATAATGGTCCTTACGTGCTGATTTAAACATTTAGGTCCATGGGCGTCCATCCGCTAGCATATTATGGTCAATTTAAGCCCCTTATTAAGAGCCATCTACAAGAAGTGGAAATTCTCTATGCAAGTCTAGGTTAACTAATTCCTACCTTAATTTCCCTTAGTTCTCCTTGATTACAAGCAAGCATTACCACCAGACCCTCTCGATTTAGCTTTACAAGAGGTCTCTTCCACTAGTTATTCACCTGCAAGAGGGTACAACACAACTACCTACACTAAAAGAACACAATAATATACCCAAAGATACCTAAGTTGTTCCAACAATCAAGTGCTAGACTCATGGTCCTTGTTTGTGGAACAATAATTGCCTTAAAATTTTATATTAAGAGAAAGTTTAATTGCGAAAACATAAAACTTTATAACTCTACTATAATCACTAAAAGTTCTCTTTTGCTACTTAATGCACCAAACACTATCTCATAATGAAAACATGGATTGCCACTAAAGTTTAGAAATCATCTCCATAGCATATGTGGGCATAAATAACATGTTTGTATCAGCTTATTAAGGCGGTTATTGAGTAAATTCTACTTTTAATACCAAAGGTTTGTTTGCCACAATGGCTCAACCCTATGACCACACTGCATGGAAGCCTAAACCATGCCTGTATGGCATTGTTTTGCAAACTCGTTTGACTTCAGTTGGATTTAGTAAATCTGGATTTGATGAATCCTATTTAAACCAGATTTATAGGATCTAGCAAATCCTTCTGTCGATACCAATTCTTAAATATAACCTAATATTAGGTTATTTTGAAGATTTGGCCAAGATTTAGTAAACCTTGAAGAATCTGAACTTGCAAAACCTTAAAACCAAGTTCTGCTGTAATTCGTTAAATTCCGAATTTGATTGTGGATTTATCAAAACTTTAATAAATCTTCAATTTATTTAAGTAGCTTCTTAGATAAAGACTTTTCCATGTGTATCGCATACTGGAAAGCCATACCAAATAAAGCACAAGTCTTTGAAGCTGTCCAAGTTGACCAAATAAATAACACTTTAGAGGTAAGCAAGGTGCTCCATTATAAGAAGCAACATGCATATAAGAAATACCTATATATGCTCACATTAATACAGATGCAGGAACTTAAAATACGCCACAATTTACAGCTTAAGACACTTGGGGACCATGAAGAACCATCAGCATGTCTACTTAAAATGGATATTATTAGTAGTAATAGCATGGAATCCCAGTTAACTTCTGAAACCGGATCATATCAACAGCACAACAAACACGAATGCACACGAATGGCGGTCAACTAGCCCCATGCAAGCTAAAAGCAATTCCACCAGAGAGAAGTAAAATTTTGGTGATACGCGAGAGAAAAACAATAAGGTTTCTAGCAATTGCCACTCACCAGGCTCCACAGAGTACAGAAGAAAACTATATTAAAGTATAAGAAACAACGGGGTAAGGAAACTCACTGGAAGACACGGCCTTCGTACTTGTTCAAGGAGGCGAGAGACAGAGAACCAGTCTTAGGCCTGAGGCACACAGAGTGGATACCAACAGCATCCGGATAGAGACCGCAGAGGAAGTGAAGGGATTCTTCGCGTCCGGGCTTCGAAACGTCAACGTGGAGAAATAGCTGATTGATGGCTTCGTTGTCATCGTCGTCATCAGCCTCGGCACCACTTGGCAAGATGTTTGCAAGTCTCATCACGGAAATGGTGATCTCCTCCCCCTTGTACTCCCGCCGAAGCGCTGGCCCGTCACGATCCAGCGCGCCCTTCACGATCGTAAACGGCGAAGGCGGATTCACTTTCTGCAGAAAGGATTGAGAGTTACTGAAAAACAATGGAAGAAGTATCATCAGACAGAGAGAGAAACACTAAATAATAAGCTAATGAGAATACCGGGGGCGGTGACATCTTGGAGACCTCGAGGTAATGCTCCTTAAGAGAGCGAAGAATAAGGGAGTCGACCGCGGCGGCGGACGAGGCGGAAGAGGTGGAAGAGGATAAGACCCTCGCATCCGGAGAACGCCGGCGCGCAGCCGCCATGGCAGCCGAAGAGAGCGATCTCCTCCACATTTTGCCGGAATACAGTGACGAGACACCTAAATCAGCTCAACAAAGAAAAGGGTTTAAAGGGTTTTGCAGGATTGCTGTTCCGTCTCTGTTATTCACATCATGGGCCGGTTGAGAATGGCAGAGATGGGCCGGATCCGTTAGCAGAACATAATTTTTTTAGTCTTATAATTCAGTTTTGAACTTCGAGAATTATTTGTGCTTACAAATGTCCCCCTTTAATTCATTTTCTTCATGCATGAAAATAAATATGAAATTCTTAAGAAAATATGAGGATTTAAAAATAATATAGGATTTTTTGCGCTTTTCTTGATTTTTTTGTACTATGAAGCTGCTTTAGAAAGCAATAAAAAACTATCTCAAATGAAACATTGGGACAACTTTCTTGTTGTTTCTTAAAACGACTTTCTAGTATAAAAATTTTAATTTTAGTATTAGGAAGCCGTTTTAAGAAGAGGGAAGAAAGCCGTCTCAAACGAAGCCTAACTCAATCTATTATGAAGTAAAAAAGAGAAATAACTTATAATCACAAAAAAAATCACTTGACAAAAGCCTAATTTTATAATAATATGATTACATATAGTGAGACACGTTACATTGTATTTTATGAATTATAAATATAATGATCTATGAAGATATTAGCGAAAAATAGGAGTTCACAATATGAATTTTTGTTGAAAAAGGTTTAAGTATTAAAAATTTTCAAGAGGACTAAGAAAGAATAGGAAGAAGAAACTAAAATATTTAGAATTGAGGTTAGTTAATGGTTAAAAGAAAATATCAGAAATAGAATTCTTGATCAATAGCGAAGCTTTTTATATTGCCATTGTTTGACAAGATGTGTGTTTAATTTGAGAAGCGAGGCGGATGTGTGATAGTTTGAGTTGGATAAAAGTTGACAATATATAAAGGTTTCTTCATGGGAAAGCTAACCCTATATATCTCATATATTTATGTTTCGTATGAGACGGATTTCTTACTGTTTCTTAAAGAAAGTCATCTCAAATGAAGTATTGGGGCTACTTTCTTACTACTTCTTAAAGCAACTTTTTCGTAAAAAAATAATTTTTTTCTACTAAAAAGCTATTTTAAGAAACAATAAGAAAACCGTCCCAAACAATATCTTAGCGAGCACAATAAATATTAGCCATAATAATAATATCATTCGAGCGATGCTCCACATAACTTAAAACAATAAGGACTATTAAGTAGAGAGTTGAATAATAAGAAATTAAAAAAGTTGATCAAATGAGATTGGACTCCTATTTTGATAATATTAGGAGCTTGTAGTCGAAGATTATATTAAAATATATATATATATATATATAGTGGAAGATTATATAAGTGACATATAATTGATACATGGAGGGCTTGAAAATGATATGTGAGCTATGAAATATGAAGAAGATTATATATTTTCTTTCAATTTAAATATTATAAGTGTATGACAGGGATTTAAATAAGATCTGATGACTTGGCTTCCAACAAGCTTTACATTAAACATTAATGATTAACATAATGATGTCCAAGGTTGCTTCAGTCTCTAAATGGAACCAAAAAGGAAATTAATGGAAATTCACACTAAGAAAAAAGATACTTACTAACTAATTTTTTCACAATTAAAATTTCATTTAGAACAACTTTATTACTGTTTTCTAAAGTAGCTTTCAAGTTGAAAAATTTTTTAGCTAAAAATTTTTGTGCAAAAAAAATGCTCTAAAAAGCTATAAGAAAACTGTCCAAACAAAGCCTAAATTCATCAAATTCATAAAATAATGAAATGTTATTAGATCCATTTTAAGTCGAGTTATTAGATCAAATTTAAGGTTAACTCAAATTTTGCTTAACCACTATAGCAAAGAGAAAGTGGATTTGATATTGGAGATTGTTAAAGAAATTTAGTAAAGTATTGAGGTGTTAATGATCTTGCTAATAATGATCATTTTGGGATTAACATAATTGTCATGATTGTATCTAGAAATTAACCCAAATATCAATGAAATGATAATTCACTGACATAAAAATGAATAATCACAACATACTTACTATGTAAATACAAATTAAACAATATCAAGCTAATCCTTCAAGAGAATTTAGCATCAAATATCTCATAGGATTCTTCACTAACAAGAAACGATTAAAAAAAAAAATTCACAACAAAGAAAACCTACAAAGAAGTATAAAATAAGCTTTAGAAGGCAGTGTAACCTGAAGGAGTTTATTATGATTTGGTCATATAACTTACTAAGTCTCTTGCGTGAGATACCTAAAAAATAACAAAAATACGTTGGCAAATGTTGTCAGCAAGAACTTATCGTCGGCTAAACTGACAAATTAGTCGTCGAAAAAGTACTGACGGTATATCCGATCCGACCCTTTTAAACATGCTATGTTAACCTTGACCAAGATATGAACCACTTTGCTATAAATGGATTCGGTTTGTAATTGGGTTAGATTTCTTTATTAGCGGCTGTTTATGTTCTCTTTTAATGATGATTCAAGCCAACAGTTGTGCAAATCAACTCCATAACTCTTGCAAACTCAATCTTCTAAGTTGACTTAAAATTCCAATTATTTGATGGGTTTGGAGGACCTAACTTTTTGCATCATAGGAACCATAAGAGAAAGCTAGCTAGTCATTTTGTTAGATCCAAACTAGTCCATAGGTGACATCATAATTTTATTAATAAAAATAAATCATGCTAGAGAGAAGAAGATCAACAAGGAACAGAGCTTAGGGACAGATCGAGGCTTTGAGATTTTACAAAGATTGCCATAAAAGTACAAGACAAATGCAAAATGGTTTGTCATCTTTGTCTTCGTTTGGGATAGCTTTTTTATTGTTTTCTAAACTAGCTTTTTAGTACAAAAATTTATAGTTCAAAGAGTTGTTTTAAAAAACAGTAAGAAAATTGTTCCAAACGAAGTCATTCTCACCCTCCTATTAATAGCACTACAAGAAAGACAACATTTTGAGTAAAATTAGGCAATAAGGCTCAATAAGTGCTTGCTGTAAAAAATGAGGTAGTTCAAGTGAAGTCCCAAACTGACTTCTCTTACAAGTTGGGAGTTCTAATGAAGTCTTAGGCGACTTTATTTTAGGTTGATTTCTTGAGTGAATTCATTTTGTGACTTGGGCGAGTAATCTTGGTAACTTGGGCAAATATTCTTCATGACTTCAGTGATCTCAGTGCCAATTAAGGGCTAGCAGCTTGAACTCGTTGGCAAGATTATTTGATACATTGTTGACTTCTTTGTGTGGTGAATTAAACCCTTTTAAGTAGCTAACTAGCTTGTCTTGAACTAGGCTTATTTGGATCAATGAAATCGGTCTAACTTGACCAATGTGATATTGGGTATACACAGTTGACGTTTAAATGCAAGATCAATCAGGTGTGTAAAGATAAAGAGGACAACCATTGATCTAAATGGGGAGCAGTTAATATTTTTTTTCGTCTTTTATGGCCTTTCAATGCATACCAGTAAGAACTGACTTTAGGGAGGGGCAAATTATTAGGTGCGGACACCGGACGGAGAGAACTCTCTGTTTTTCTCTGTCTACAATAAAAGTGTAATTATTGTAGCAGCTACACTTTTACTATAGACAGAGAAAAAATCAGACGGTTTTCTCCATCCAATGTCCGCACCTAATAATTTCTCCTATGAAGGGTCAGGACTCGAAATATAAAATATATATTATTTGTAGTTAAACTCCAAGGCAGGAGAGGCCCATCCACAACAGAGGCTCAATAATATAAATATGGAGGATAGGGAGTATAAATAAAACAGCCCTTGTAAACGTAATCAAAAGCCCATGTTGTATCTCAACATCAAAGTGGGGTGAAAATGTCCAAGATGACAGCACTCTTAAAACACTTAGAGCATCTCCAACCAAAACCCCATTTTTCACTCCAAAATGCAGTGAAACTCAAAAATGTTGTGATTCATCTCACATTGAAATCCATTTTGCGTGTTTTTGAAAAGGTAACCGTCTTTCTCATCTTTCGCGTGTTTCTTCGGCAAATCCGGTTGAGACAGAAAAATCGCGTAGGTGAACAGTGCAACGCCAATATTGACATCGCGCTATTCACCCGCAAGCAAATAACGGAATATTTGGCGTTCGGCTGGAGCGGCAGAACGACACCATACGCATATTTAACGTTCGGTTGGAGATGCTCTTATAAAAGCAACAACTCCGAGCAGTTTGAAAACCAGAATGCATCCTCTCAAAAGTAAGAAAGCATCACTGAGTAAAGGAATATGGGAATTATCATCTGAACCTTCTTAGAATGAAATAAGAAATATCATCAGCCCATTAAGATGTTGCCATTTAAAGACCTTAAATTTGTCTAACTTAAAATTTTTATAAAGTTCAATAGAACAGCAGGGCTAGCTATTGTTCTTCTCTTTTCAAATATCTTTAAAACTCATTGCATATCTATAAAAATCTACTAGATCTACTGCGGTAAAAGCTTTTGCAGACCTTTCAGTTACATTTTATGATATCCATGTTAGTTTATAATTTACAGTTCATCCTTCGAACTACATTTCTGTTATAAACTGGCGAGTTCTGTGCTGCCTTAATAATACTCCATGCTTGAGAGGCATTAAGCTTGAGAGGCATTAATGGCTGCATTGATTGCGACTGCTACAGTGGATTCGGTGGCAGTTCCTTCTTTGTTGGATTCATTGTATAGATGAGAAGGTTCATCTGTATGGTCAATTTCACTAAGTTAATATCAAATCACTGCCTGCCTTTGTCTCTCTTCACATGCAGTCGCCATCATTTAATATGGAAAGTATTCGAAAATAATGCTAGCTGTGAATAATATTTGCGTTCCTAATATTATCCATCCTGTTAAGAGTAGATGTGATTGGAAGCTTTTTATTTTTCAATGATAATGTCTAGAAGATTGATGTAATTGTCCTTTTTGTTAGGTATATAAACTTTTTTTTTTGGGGAATACTGATAAAGTTTCCAGAGAAAGCAGAGGCTATGATTTCGTTTTGGACGATTTTTTTTACTGCTTTTTAAAAAAAAATTGAAGTTCAAAAAAATAAAATTTTATACTAAAAACTACTTTAAGAAGCATAACAAAACTGCTCGATATTAGCATATATGTATTAAAAACATCTTCTCTATTACTGGAAAGCAAAGTCATATATGCAATAAACCTCCACAATCTGAGCAGGATAACTGCATTAAACTCTATATGTTACTGTTTTTTTTTTAATTAAATTAGGCATTAAGAAACATATTGCTTAACTTAACATGTATGATAGAGACAATACTGCTTTCTAGAAATCATAGATGCCCAGTAATTGAATACACCACATGTTTTATTTAATATTCTCTTCCTGCAGGTGAGCATGTATATGGTAATGAGAGCAAAAGAGAAAATTGTACTCGATTCTACTTTTTGAAAGCTAGCATTACTTTGGAAATCAATTAAGACTTTGTTTGGGACGGCTTTCTTACTGCTTCTTAAAATTTTTGAACTAGAAAGCCGCTTTAAGAATGATGCTCACTCAAATAGGAGAGATTATTACGTGCATAATCCAGACCTGAGAACCGTTCGGTTTTTGTGAGTGTGCGCAGTAAAAAAGTTGTTAATGTTCACCACTGCGCTTTTACTATGTTTTTGCTGCGCACACTCATAAAAACTGGACGTAGCTTCGATCTGGACTCCGTAATCTCTCCTCAAATAGAGTCCGAAGAATAATATATGTTGTGTTTTATAAAATAAACACATAAGTGAGAAAATCATATTCAAATATGAATGAAGGGGGATTCTTCTTGGATAGTGAAGCAAGAAAACAATTTGATAAGCCACATCATGTGTCCAATAATATATTAAATCCTCATTGAAAATTTAGTAGTGTAATTATTCTTATATCTAAGATGAATGATCACATATTTATGGTCTAGATGGCCGACCGTTCATGAAGAATCTAGTTCCAAATTACAAATGAAACAATAGATAAAATTAAAAGACATTTTCCTAAATCAAAAGGTATAGCTAGTTTATTAATCTCTTAATTTGAATACATAACAACACTTTTTCCCATTGATAAGGTCAATTTTTTTCAATGTAGAAACGAGAAAGGGAGATAAAACAGTACATTTCATCTAAGGACATATATATATTGAGGAAAAGAACGCAGCAAAATAACAACGCTCAATTTAGCGGGAGCCAAGAATATCGTATTCTAACTTTGGGGTACTGCTTCAAGAAGGAGAAACTGATATGCCAAGGTGAGAATTGAAATCTTTTTATAAATGTTAGGGTAAATACCAACAAAAAGAGACAAATTCAAGCCATAGGCCAATGTCAAGGAGGCTAATATATGAATAATGTCCCTGACCACAAGCACTAGATTAGATGGGTCCAGAGAAATAATGGAGACAATATCTAAAAGGAGGATATGTTATATTCAGAGGTGAGAGAGGAGTTTGAGAAGAAGAAGCCATTGAAGAAGATACTTGTAAGATAATGTCAACAGTACCAAGAGGATCCATTATCAGAAATGAGGACAGGAGAGAGTGGACTACTACATTGAAGCACATGAGTTTAAACTCCAGTGTCATATAAAAAAGGATTCGAACAAAAAATAACAGTGGAGATTTTTTTAAGCAGCACCCAAAACAAAGCCAAGCCAGAAAAAACATCACCAGGAAATTAAGCAACAGACACCAGACATGCCCAAGGCCACAAAATGACGGTGGAGATTACATTATCAGGAAAGGGTGGCTAGGGTTCCAAGTCTTGGGAATCAAGAACTGATCCAATTGTTAAATGTAAATAATTACTAGAGATTTAGAAGCTGATCATTACACGTGTTCTAACCATAAAAACCAATAGCATTTCATTGAAGATGACATGCACTAATTGATGAGTTTCATTGTGATCAGTAGTGTCATACTTTTTATTAATAGAATATTAATAACAGATTTCCATCCATCCCTTTTTAAAAATGCTTCTTCGTCTATGGCAAGGGTGTCAATATTTGACATGACACGAAAATCCGACCCGGAAATTTCATGTTGACTCGACCCATTTCCAAACCGGGTTGGGTTCGGGTTCCCGGATTCGATCCAATATTTGAAAACGGGTCGGTTCGGGTTGACCAGAACAGGTTGTCGGGTCAACCTGGAAACCCATTTAAAATGTCTGCCCGGCTGCCCGAGTACCTGCCAAGCCTGCCTGACCTCTGCTCGACTGCCCGACCCTGCTGCCCTGGCCGCGAAGCTGCCCGTGCATGCCAGCACGCTACCCGCGCCCGAGGTTGCCGGTGCTGCCCGCTCGCCAGCGCGCCGCCGCACGCTGCGGGTGCCCGTCACTGCTCCCGCGCGCCTGCGTGCCATCAAGCGTCCGCTCGGCCTCGCCAACCCAGCGCGTCAGCGTTCAAGTCCGAGCCGCGTCCGCATCCGAGTCCGAGTCCGAGCCCGCCTTCTCGTGTCGGGTCGGTCAACCCGACAACCCACCGAATCGGGTCTGGGTTCGGATTTCCAACCCGTTTTCCTATCCGGGACGGGGTAGGGTCAATCCGTTTGAACCCGGGTTAGTTCCGAATTCGACCCGTAACCCAAAATTGACACCCCTAGCCTATGGCTCATCAGAATTATGAGTTCTCAACACTAGTACAATAAACAGTGGTGGCATTGAAGGTGACTGAGATAGAGCAAACCTGAGGCTGAGGTTGCTTCGTGAGCAAAGCAAGAGCAGGAAGAGGCCAAACAATCGGACAGCTTGCATCTTTCACGCTCTCCTCAGTTCTGTTAAACTGAATTGGTCTTTCTCTTTGATTTTGGTAAGAGGAGAATTTGGCCTTATCTTGTGAAAGGACATCCCCCATGTCACTATCTCCCTTGTCTTCTCATCCTGCAGAGTCATTTCACTGTAAAGTTTCATATTAACCTTCCCTTCATCTTTTACCTGAGAATTTTATAATAAAATGAGAGAATAAATTCTATACTCCTTAGAATGATTATATTTAAATAGTATTATAATTATTGCATATTTGATAGGCAAAATCATTACACAATTAGAATTATGATTAAACAAAAATAAAAAATAAAAAGAAGGAAAATGGATTTTCATGATTGTAATAGACTTTTATGATTGCATATTTTTACATAAATTTATCATGGGAAAGAAGATAATTAGTATAAGCTCCATTAATTAGGTTGTTTTGATTTGTAAAAACAAATTTATTGAATTCTTTCTATTTATTAAATGTAATTAAATTTAACCGTTTTTTTTTTTCAAATTTGAAATTTTCTCAAATGTAGTTATGAATTTTAAAAATAATATTTTTATTATGACAAAAAATAAATGGCCACAGAAATTCAGATGAACTTCATCAACTGGTTTTATACAATGTATCCTCTCATTGATGGGAGCTTTTCTGGACTTATATAAGGTTTTCTCCGACATATCACTTTACTTGATCGTGTGTATTTAATCAAAATTCAAATGCATCTTTTACTAAAAATGTAATATCTAATAGGAATAATAATACTTCACAAATATAATTTTCAGCAATATAATTATTACTTGTTTATAAATTGTAGCTCATCTTTTTTTTTTTTTTTTTTTTTGGGGGGGGGGGGGGGAACCTCAAGAGGGCTACGCATTAATATATGGGCAAAATTACAAGGTCCTTAAGGGACTCACTACCGCTCGGAGAGCTACAATCCAAAAGAGAAAAAGAAACCTAGGAGTTCGAGTTTCCCACCTAATAAACAATACAATGCAAACTAGAACATTCTACGGTGCTTAGGAAAACCACCCAAAAAATGGGAGAACGCAAAAAACAACCAAACACTCCCAGCAACAAGACTCCACCAGAAAGATCAACATCAACACCCCTCTGCACTGCCAAAAAAGCACAATAAATTGTAGCTCATCTTGATCTGATGGTTGGGAGCTATAATTTTCAGCCTCAAATTTTTTATATCTTTGCTCCTTTGGCCAAACTCGCCTATAAACAATCTTGTAAATACATTGAAATGATTTCATAAGTTTTCAAAGAATTTTACAACATAATGACTAAGTTTTATTTGGATAGTTTTCGATCACCGTTTTTGTTGCTTCAAGAAATATTATACTAAAAAGCTGCTTTAGAAAACAGTAAAAAAATTGTTCCAAATGAACCACAAAACTTCAAATAAACAAATCAACCATCTTTAAACATTATTTAATTATTAGGCTTTATTTGAGATAGTCTTATTGTTGCTTTTTAAAGTATCTTTCTAGTACAAAAATTTCTTGAAAGCAATAAAAAAATGTAATCAAAAGTTGTCTCATATAAAGCCTTAATGTAAGATAAGAGCATAAAATTAATTATAAATTTAAATTTATGTTAGAAGATAAGAGTTTTTCACTGTCTGTTAGATTTGAATTTAAGTCATTAATATCTTAAAAATCAAAGAGTACACTAGTTCAGTCGAGATCCTTTGATGCCTTGATCCAAAGTGATAGCATTTTATCACTTTCCTATTACGGAATCGAGCTAATATGAGGTAACGAAGATTTCATTTGGACGGCTTTCTTATTGCTTTTAAAATAGTTTTGTAGTATAAAATATTTTATACACAAAATCATTTCAGAAGCAATAAGAAAGTCACTTCAAATGAAGCCTAAATATGATAAACACAGTTAAATTACCAATTTTTCTCTCCCCCCTCTCATAGAAGATAAAATAATATATAATTATTAGGTGATAGTGTAACTCGTGATTTTTTTATGAACAAGAGCATTAATTTATCTTCATTACTCTAATTTTTGACAAAATGTTTCTTTAAAAGAGCAGTTTGACATTCTAAACTTAAAATATTTTCTCCACTATTTTCCTCCCTCAATCTAATAACAACCTGAAACATTTCCTGCTAAAGCGAAACTGCTTCACACTAATTCTGTCAGTTCTAGCAATGTTCTTTTACAATCATCCTATCCTATCGGCTGCCTCTAACTTCTCCTAAAATTTTCAGACCTTTGGATCGCCACTATATGATACTTGTAATCATCACTATACAAATATTATATAATCTGTGCTTATCTGATAATGTCGTTAATATTTAGCTGCTCTTTTTAACTATTATTGGTACCTGCATTTTCTTTTTTTATTTTTCTCTTTTGGTTTTGTGCTTTGTTCTTTTGCAGGTTACTCTGGTTTGAGGATTTTTTTTGCAGAAGATTGTGTTGCTTGAGTATATTTTGATCTTTTTTTTTTTGGGCGTTGTCTTGAAGCCGCCTTAGATTGTATCTAGTAATTTTGTATTTTGGAATAGTAGGGACTTTAAGCTCTTAGTTTTTTTTTTCCTTAATTTTTTTTTAGTTCTTGAGCATTAGTGAGCTGATCATGCCCCTCCGTGAGTTTCCATATATATATATATATATATATATATAATATTATTATTATATATATATGTAGGATGAAAGTATGTGAAGACAGATATCTGGTTCTCACAGTTCTTCATTAATATTGTTCTTCCCTAATAATCTTCATTGTTAACTCTCTCGCTAATAGCAACTTCTCTCCTCTATCAATTCCCAGACAATCAGTAATTTCTTATACTTCTCGCTAATGAAAAATTAGATTAGGCTATCACTAATATAATATATATATATATAATATATATATATATATATATAATAATAATATAACAAATAATCCTTATGGATACAATTTTTATATTCTAAAATGAGAATTGGGTGCTAATATTAAATGATCCTAAAATAAAATTTTATTTAAAAATCAAGAGCAAATTCAACTAAAATGTCCTCATGATTGCAGTAGATCTTGAAAAACTGAGGAAATAGTCCTAGAGGCCTTGGAAGAAGTCATTAATCATAAAAGTTGTCCTCCTCCTCCATGTTGATTTCATAGGTACCATCTTTATGAGAAGCAGGCATTATGATGCGTGATTTTTGACTAAAAAAAACTTTTTTTTTTTTATCCTCCCTACACATAAGATGCACAGCATCAGAGCAAGGGAGGATAGTGTTAAGACATGATCAAACCTTTGGATCATGATGATACAATACTGCTGTTATTGGGAAGATCCACTCATTGAGTGGGAAGGGCATGTTTGTGGAGGGAATTTTTTAGTGTAGCATAAAATAAGCACTATAAAATCTAAAAATTTCACTTACATTAGTAAGAAAATATAGAGAGATTTGAGCTTTCATGAAATCTAATCCACACCAGCCAAGAAATACTTTTGTGAATATTATTATCAATGATATATATTACTAAAATATTTGTGACTAAAAAGACTATTAATACATTTTAATAAGCTCAACTATAAAATCTTTGTTTGGTAAGCTATATAGGTCTCCATTTCAGAAATTTTATGTGATCTATAAAGGAATTGTGCAGCTCACCGTGATATGCTAAATTGAGAGTTTTGGTACTAATTAAAAAGTTTTGAGTTTGAAGCTTGCATATATATGTGATATGTGTTAGTTTATCTTAATTACTTAGATCGTCTCTCTCTATATATGAAGAAATTAAATCATTTTAAAATTACATTTTTAGATTATCTGACTTAAATTTTAGTTACATCATTACTAATTAACCTCTAACTATAATATAAATTTTAATGGCTAAAATATTACTATTAATTAGACACTAATTTTTTCTAATCCTTAAAGTTAACTCACATTTCAAAAAATAAAAATAAAATAAAAATTGGGTTACAACTCAATTTTTTTGTTTTATATTATAAAATTTTCTGATTATTAAATCTTATTATTAATTAATAGAATCTAATCATTAAAAAAATGATTATAGTGACACAGTAACATTTGATTAATACAGAAATAACTATATTTGAATTGAAAAACATAATTAACTGATAAAAGACTATTATCAAAGACCATCAAACATTTCTTTCCTCTTTCTCCCTCGCAAAGCTTTTATTTTGAATTGCAGACATAAATATCATATAAAAAAAATTAAATCTTAGATCATCTAATAATATCTTCTCTCCATTCACCTCAATAAAGCTGCTGAAAAACATGTGGAGTTGGAGAGGTCACCATTTAATGAGGTGGGGACACAGATCGAGCAACAGAGATCTAGTGGAGAAAAAGGCACACCCACTCATTCATTCAATCATTACCCTTTCACCTTCCTCCAAGCTCAAAATTCTCTCAAAATATCACAGTAATCATAAAAAAATGAGAATATTTGCAATATAAATTATTTTATGAGGAATTTAAAATTATAACTTAATTTTAACAGTGTTATTATATTTTACAATATAAATTAGTTTATGAGAATATTTTCTCTGTAATAATACCAACACATTGTATTATCACCCATCCTCTATTTTGGTAAGAAAAATATCTCTTTAATATATAGAGAGAGAGAAAGAAGGAGGGTATAATCATCTATGTTAACCTATTCTCTACTTCCTCCCCCAAAGCTTTTCTCATTTTTCCTCTTAGTTTAATCACAGAGAGATCTGAGGTCTCAGGAAGCTGTTGGTTGCTGAAGAATGTCTTCTTCTCCTCCTCCAAACCATGTTTGCTATGTTCACTGCAACTTCTGCAATACAATCCTGTGGTAAAAATACTAATGGCATAATCTCTCTGCTAAACTTCTCGAACTCTTTCTCTAAGTACTGTCAAAACGAATATACAGCTTGATTTTTCAGTAACATTCTTTCAAACGTATAGTTGGTTGATTTCTTTGAGATTGAAGTGCGTTTATATTCAGTGTTTTTTTTTTTTTTGTGATAGACTTTCTTTATTTTATATAATGAAGATCTGAAAGTCTAATTAGAGAAAAGGATGAAATTTTTGTTAATTAGGTAAGAACATCATCATGTTTTAGGAAGCTGGAAGGGAAATGCTTCGTTAATTATGGAGTTTTTTCTACCGAATGGAGGAAGATTAATGTTCTCTTCTGCCCTTCTGTTGTTTTAAGACATATTTTTTCCCTTTAAAATGAAGAAGAAGAAGGAGAAGAAGGTACGCTCAGTTTTCGAAGAAGCTTGAAGGGTATAACTTAGTTTGCTATTTCCAAAGCAATCTGGATCATTAATTTGTCGCCATTAACATCTAAATTAAGATCATCGTCTCTTCTCTCTCTCTTGACACACACTTTCCATCTCCTCTACTGGAGCCAGCATATATTATTGTATTTTCTTCAGAAATAAACTACTAGCTAGATTCCTATAGATCATTCCATGTGGATTCAGAAGATTTTTTCCGTTGCTTAACAAATCTTTGACAGTTTCAATCAAGAAAATATTTCTTATTTTTTTTTTCTTTTTAAGAGATGACATTAATAGATTTCTCTTGAAGAACCGAAGGAATGTTATGAAATTCAGATAACTATTCGATATGAATCGATCAGGTTTCAAATTATTAAAAAAAAAAATTCCTATTTTTTAACTCTTTTTTTTACGATTTATGTAATTCTTGTCCTTATAAAAAGAGATTAATTAGAGCGCCTATCAAGAATGTGATATTTTAACAGAAAATGATTGAATAATTTAGGGTATCCTCAGTTAATTTAGCTCATGACGCAGATTTATTTTAGCTGTATTATACTTTTCATTGAATTATAAGACATTTTTCTTCTGTTCTCAAAAAATCAATAAATTTATGAACAATTTTTTTTACAAAAATAAAGTGTTTAATTAGAAAGAAGTTAAATGCATTCAGTTAAAAAATAAATAGCCTGAATCCTCAACTAATTTTAATTTTCGGACATCTTAAAACAAAATTTTAGATCATAAAGCTAACATCTAATTATATCCTATCAAGCCAGAGCTTTAC